>NW_006238969.1:143325-148298 GCF_000226075.1 Solanum tuberosum
TTTTTGAGAAGTCATGAAAAAATGTGAAATTTTGATATTTCATTCATATCGATATTCTTAATTGAATGGTGCAATTTGGAAATTTTTTTGAGGTGTTTTTCTTGATTTTTATATCTTTCGGACGTTTACGAATTATATTTTTTGATATTATTTTTCAGGTAGTCACAAAAAAATGTGAAATTTTGACATTTTATCCATACCGATATTCTAAGGTGACTGGTGAGATTCGGTAATTTTTTGAGGTGTTTTTATGTATTTTTCTTAATTTTTATATTTTTCAGAGTTTACGAATTAAAATTCTTGCTATTTTTCGAGAAGTCACGAAAATATGTAAAATTTTGATATTTTATTTGTATCGATATTCTAAGGTGAATGGTGCGATTCGGGAATTGTTTGAGATGTTTTTATGTCCTTTTATTGATTTTTATATTTTTCGGACGTTTACGAATTAAATTATTTGATATTTTTCGGGCATTAACGAAAAAATGTGAAATTTTTGATATGTTATTCGTATCGATATTCTAAGGTGACTGGTACGATTCGAAATTTTTTTGAGGTGTTTTTATGTGTTTTTCTTGATTTTTATATTTTTCGGACATTTACGAATTAAAATTTTTGATATTTTTCGGGCAGTCACGAATAAATGTGAAATTTTGATATGTTATTTGTATCAGTATTCTGAGGTGACTAGTGTGCGATTCAGAAATTTTTTGAGGTGTTTTTATTTCTTTTTGTGATATTTATATTTTCGGATATTTACCAATTAAACTTTTTGATATTTTTCGGACAGTAACAAAAAAATGTGAAATTTTGATATTTTATTTGTATCAATAATCTAAGATGACTGGTGCGATTCGTGAATTTTTTGAGGTGTTTTTATATCACTTTCTTGATTTTTTATATTTTTCGGACATTTAAGAATTAAAATTTTTGATACTTTTCGGGCAGTTACAAAAAATGTGAAATTTTGATATTTAATTCGTATCGATATTCTAAGGTGAATGGTGCAATTCGCGTATTTTTTAAGGTTTTTTATGTCTTTTTCTTTATTTTTTTATTTTTCGGACCTCTACAAATTAAAATTTCTGACATTTTTTAGGTAGTCACGAAAAAAGTAAAATTTTGATATTTTATTCGTATCGATATTTTAAGGGACTAGTGCGATTCGGGAATATTTTGAGGTGTTTTAATGTGTTTTTCTTGATTTTTATATTTTTAAGATAATTACGAATTAAATTTTTTGATATTATTCGGACTGTCACGAAAAAATGTGAAATTTTGATATTTTTTTCGTATCGATATTCTAAGGTAACAGGTTGTAACGACTCGGAAAATGATAGGTTGAACTAGAGCCTTAACGTTTGGGTTAGTGTAGCTTTAGGTTGATGTCTAGGTTATTTTAGAACCTTAGTGGGGCAAGGTGGAAGCCTAGGGTTCAAGCAAGGGCCTAGGCTAGCAAGTTAGGGTGAAAGAAGCCTTGTTCTTTGATGGGCTGTTTGGCGATGGGGGTGCTGATCGCCCAAAGGGTTTGGCGAGTCACCCTTATGCCCTTATGGTCGCCTAGTGGGCTGCCTTTTTGGCCTAGCTACTGGACCAAAGGGCGAGCCAAATGGTAGCTCGCCAAGCTGGTTGGCGTGTCGCCCATTGGCCCCCTCCAATCGCCCTATGACCAGCCCCTTTAGTGAGCTCACTAGAACAAAGGGCGAGCCAAGGTTGCACTTGGCGAGCCCAAGTGTCCAAAGGGCGAGCTAAGACGGGAAGGTGCTGAAATTTTAAGTTGCAACTTGTAGGGTCCTTAGTCCTTTTCCAAAATTAAGTCCCTATTATTCTATTCCTTTCCTAGCAACTATATAAACCTTTTAAGACCTTTTAGACTTGAATTCTCTCATTTAAGTCACTCCAAATAGAATAAAAAGAAACCCACCTCCTCTCAAATATTTCTCACTAGAAGTTCTCAAGGAAGAAGAAAAAGAAGTGAGAGCTAGGGTTTTGGATTCAAGGCGTTTCTTCATCAAATTTCTTGGGGGAATCTTAGTAAAGGTATGGTGATCCTTATCTAGGGTTAACTTTCACCCTATAGTCAATTTCAAAGAAGTTTTCAAAGCTTTCAAGTTCATGAAAAACCTAGGGTTTTACTCAATCTCATGGGTTCTTTCTTCAAACGATTTCAAATGGTTACTAATGTCATCTATTGATTGTATTGGTGTTTAATTGATGATTTATGATGAAAATACTCCATGAACCCATGGTTTCTCTCAATTCTTAAAATGTGCCTTATGAAGTGGGTTAGTTGATTATGAATGAATGTTGATGGATTTATGCTTAGATTGATTTAGATTATTGAATTGTATCAGTATCTATGCCTTAATCAAGGTAAATTGTTGGTGTGTTGATGATTTGAGATTCATGGCCTTGAAGGCAAGTTGTGGCTAAATTACATGTTGAATTTGTGCTAGAGATGTTGATCCACTTGAAAGGTGGAGGTGTTTAATTACTATGTATGATTATGATGAAGGATAAACATGTGATTTCTATGATAGAATGATGATCATGTATACAATTAAATGTGTTATTATTGATAGTATATTCTCAATTGACACTCATGAATGATGGTGATAGAATGTAAATGACTTCTATGATGTAATGTTCTAACTTGAATTGGTAGGCTTAAGAACCCTTTCTTGTATAATGAATGTGTCTTGACTTGATGAATATGAATCGATAGGCTACGACATTCCTTTCATATATGATTAATAAATGTGTCTTGACTTGATGGATATGAATCGATAGGCTTAAGGCATTCCTTTCATAAATGATCTAATGTAATGAAGACTCTAGAATCGATAGGCTAGTTGCATTCCTTTCTTAATGAGTCAATATACCATGAATCGATAGGCTAGTGGCATTCCTTTCATGAGTATAAGAATGTAATGAGGGACCATGAATCGATAGGTTTATGGCATTCTTTTCATGAGGAACCAGAGCTATCCTTGAATGTATCATGGATCGATAGGCTTATATCATTCCTTCCTTGGTAATGATGTATCATGGGTCGATAGGCCTATGGAATTCCTCCCTAGTACACTAATGTAATGTGAATGAATTAATCTATGGGAATGTAGGCTAAGCACCGAGTGGATATGGTTAGATGGAAACTCTCCCAATGTTACGTTAGAGTTCCAAGGACATCTTCATATCCCATAACTATGTGCCCACATAGGATATTAGCCAGATTTCATCCAAGCTAAGGATTCATCCGAGCTAATGTTATCGTTCTACCTTAGGCAAGTGGAACACCTTTTTATGGTGTTGGGCTATATGACACCGGATTCCATGTCTAGCTTGCATGGTTTATGTCAGTTAAATGCTTATTCCCATCATGTGAGATGTGCATTATGGTTTCTTGAGAGGTTCTATGAAGTGTAGGTGGTAGTATGGGATGCCATCTATACATTGCACGAATAGGCTTTGATAGGGTCATAGTGAGTTCTCTAAGTCTTAATAACTAATGTATGAAAGTCCTCTAAATGAAGCAATTGAAGAATGTTGACTCTTGGATGCTTAATGTGATATGCATGCCATTCTTGGGTTATATTATGAGTTATTTTCCCTTGTCATGCCTCATGAAATGTTATGCCTCTTTTATATGGATATGGTGTAAAGGTGAAAAGGAAGGAATGGTAAGTTCACTTTTGGTAACCTCAATGTGGTGCCTTGGTGTGGATGGTGGTATGGAAAGCTATCCATGCATTGCATAAGGTATAGCATGAGGGTTACTTGAGGTGAAGGTAATGGTTTGCATGATGATATTGTCTAAATGTGGTTTTATGACTTGAATGATGATTATACTTGTATTGTATGTCTCTTATGCTATTGTACATGATATTTCCAAAAAGTGGCATAATGCATGGTTTCCAACCAAATGTCCCTTTAAAGCATGTTTTTACATGGTCATCATACTTAGTACATTTTTGTGTGCTAACCCATATTTTTCCTATTTTTACTAGAAGTGTAGGTTTCGGCAAGTGATTGGTTCTAGCTAGGATTGAAGTGCTTGGATAGAGTTTTCCTCCAAGATTTGGTATGTCCTCATAGGTCGAGGACAAGGGCTTTTATTGTTTCTAAATCTTTATGTTTTAAGACTATTGTTTAGACTTCGATTGTAAAGGGTTGTGACCCTATCTTGTTAAAGTTTGTCTAAGATGGCCATGTGAGACTTACACTTCTGTTGTGTCTTCTGAAAGATTATTCAATTAATGTTTTGAATCGTATGGTTTTGAAAGAAAAGTTTTAATTCTGCACTATATTCATTATTGAATGCAATGAATGACTATGAGGCTTGTATGAGACCCCTTCAGGGTCAAGTACGCCGTGTTACGACTAGGGGGTGCTCTCGGGTCGTGACATCGGTGCAATTCGAGTAATTTTTTGAGGTGTTTTTATGTCTTTTTCTTGATTTTTTATATTTTTCAAATGTTTACGAATTAAAATTTTTGATATTTTTTAGGAAGCCACGAAAAATGTGAAATTTTGATATTTTATTTGTATCGATATTCTAAGGTGACTGGTGTGATTCAGAATTTTTTTGAGGTGTTTTTATGTCGTTTTCTTGATTTTTATATTTTTCGGATGTTTATGAAATAAAATTTTTGAAATTTTTCGGGCAGTCACGAAAAATGTGAAATTTTGATATTTTATTCATATCGATATTCTAGGGTGACCGGTGCGATTCATATTTTTTTGAGGTATTTTTATGTCTTTTTATTGATTTTTATATTTTTCAAACGTTTAAGAATTAAAATTTTTGATATTCTTCGGTCAGTCACTAAAAAAATGTGAAATTTTGATATTTTATTCGTATCGATATACTAAGGGGACTAGTGCAATTCGAGATTTTTTGAGATTTTTTTATGTCTTTTTTGAGATTTTTATATATTTTGGGCAGTCACGAAAAAATGTAAAATTTTGATATT
>NW_006238969.1:148606-153607 GCF_000226075.1 Solanum tuberosum
CTTTTCTTGATTTTTATATTTTTTGGACGTTTACGAATTAAAATTTTTGATATTTTGCGGGCAGTCAAAAATATGTGAAATTTTGATACTTTATTCATATCGATATTCTAGGGTGACTGGTGTGATTCGGGAATTTTTTGAGGTGTTTTAATGTCTTTTTCTTGATTTTTATATTTTTCGGATGTTTACGAATTAAAATTTTTGATATTTTGCGGGCAGTCAAAAATATGTGAAATTTTGATATTTTATTTGTATCGATATTCTAAAGTGAGTGGTGCGATTCGGGAATTGTTTGAGGTGTTTTTATGTCTTTTTCTTGATTTTTATATTTTTCGGACGTTAACGAATAATTTTTTTTGATATTTTTCGGGTATTCACGAAAAAATGTGAAATTTTGATATTTTATTCGTATCGATATTCTAAGGTGACTGGTGCGATTCGGAATTTTTTGAGATGTTTTTATGTCTTTTTTTTATTTTTATATTTTTCGGACATTTACGAATTATTATTTTTTATATTTTTCGGGCAGTCACGAAAAACTGTGAAATTTTTGATAATTTATTCATATCGATATTCGTAGGTGACTAGAGCGATTCGAGAATTTTTTGAGGTGTTTTTATGTCTTTTTCTTGATTTTTTATATTTTTCGGACGTTTACGAATTAAAAGTTTTGATATATTTCGGGCAGTCACAAAAAAATGTAAAATTTTGATATCTTTTTCGTATCGATATTCTAATGTGACTGGTGCGATTAGGGAATTTTTTGATGTATTTTTATGTCTTTTTCTTGATTTTTATAATTTTCGGACGTTTACAAATTAAAATTTTTGAGAATTTTCGAGCAGTAACAAAAAAATATGAAATTTTGATATTCTATTCATATTGATATTCTAAGGAGACTGGTGCGATTCTCAATTTTGTTGAGGTGTTTTTATGTCTTTTTCTTGATTTTTATAATTTTCGGACGTTTACAAATTAAAATTTTTGAGAATTTTCGAGCAGTAACAAAAAAATATGAAATTTTGATATTCTATTCATATTGATATTCTAAGGAGACTGGTGCGATTCTCAATTTTGTTGAGGTGTTTTTATGTCTTTTTCTTGATTTTTATACTTTTCGGATGTTTACGAATTAATGTTTTTTATATTTTCTGGGCAGTTACGAAAAAATGTGAAATTTTGTTATTTTGTTCGTATCAATTTTTTAAGGTGATGTCATGACCCAATTCCCGAGTCATGACAGCACATACTAAAACCCACCAGTACGCAGGCCAACCCGTATCCCGGAACAACTAATAATGGGATTGAGGGTGAAAACTAAACCCAACAACACAATAATAATAACAACATGAATCACAAATGGAAGGGCGGAAGCAAGCCAAAACTATATACAAATAAAAGATCTCTCCCAGTACCCAGAAGTCACAAGTATAGAGCTACTATAAAAATGAGTTCAAGTCCCAACAGTGGACCACAGAAACAAGACTGTCTCAGAAAGCAAAATACAAGTCAATATATAAATAGAGAAGGAGACAGGCAAATCTAGGATGCTATGTGCTCACCCTCGCCTCCTAAAATGACTACAACTGGCTCAAAATCAACGTTGATAGCTGGTGCTTAGATCTGCATCACGAAAACAGATGCCGAGTGTAGTATGAGTACCCAAAACAATGGGTACCCAGTAGATATCATAGGCCGAATGAGGAAGGAAAGCAAAAGTAATATGAAATGCGAGAATCTAACATACTAACATAAATAAGCAGGAGGGAACATCTAATATGTATGTACACGAGCGTACTCACACAGAAAGAGAAGAAAAGTAGCTAACTAAATCAGCTCCCATAAACTCGATGGGTACGCTCGTGCATAATATGAAAGTAAAACCCGAATGGACTCCCATAAGCTCGACAGGTGCAAAGAAGGGATAATTGAAATGAAGTAAGAGGATTCGATGAAGTTTCCAAGATCACCACAACTTTTCGAACTTGAACCGAACTAATCCATATGCCCGAAGCTTACCGAGAGCTAATAGGGAAATAATGACTTGAACCGAATGAAGATGAAGGATCAAGGACTTGAACCGAGATTGTGAGTAACTGAGGACTTGAACCACATAAAATATGACCAAGGACTTGAACCGAGGTTAAGGATAATCGTGGACTTGAACCACATAAAATATGACGACAGACTTGAACCGAGGTTAAGGATAATTGTGGACTTGAATCACAAAAAATATGACCACGGACTTGAACTGAGGTTAAGGATAGTCGTGGACTTGAACCACATAAAATATGACCACGGACTTGAACAGAGGTTACGGATAATCGTGGACTTGAACCATATAAATATATACCAAGGCAAGGACTTGAACCCTACCCGGTGGAGTGAACTAGACTTGAACCACGAGTAGAGGTGAGTCGATTAGAAATAGAATCACCTGTCAACCGAGCGTCATGGGGATTACCCCAAAACCAAGTGCCATCAATAAATCACTCTTGCTCGAACCATATCCATCCAAAATTCCAACCTAAGAATTCGAATACATCGGAACCGACGGGATAAGGAATTATGGATATAAGGTTCCAAGAGTGGTGGTACTGCCTAGCTAAGGCCCAGACTATCAGACTCAAGTCTGCTATATCAGTTTACAGGGAGCTAAGTCATCCGAAGCGACGTTGGAGAGGTTTCAAGGCCTAACTGCTCTAAAATATGCAAGTTTATGGCAAGCACTAGTCTAAACCTAGACTAAGGCCAAACATGCTTTCGAATGACATTAGACATGCTTCAGTAACCCATAGTACCCGAAATTAGAGCCTAAGTCATAGTTTCTAGGAATTTAGCATGCTCAACCACAAATTACCCCCAAAATCACACAAATCAGCATACAAATGCGTAATCATGCTCAATTTAAGGAGAGGAAAGTCGTAGCCTACCTGTTGACCGACCGCGCGTGCTCCAAATCACTTTGTCGGAGCTTTTCCTTACCAAACGTCATTTAAACACCGTCACACTATCAAATATAGGATCACAACGTTAGTACGGTCATTTAGACACCAAAATCACAACAAATGGAGATGAGTCAATTTTGGAGTTGAAACAGGAATCGTAGGACCCGCACCGAACTTTTCAGATGTGACTCCGCCAAGTGACCCAAAACAGTACTTCGAACTTATGTTCCAAAATGGAACACAATTCGGGGCTCAAAACACAGCAAAATCCAACATGCAAGAAAAGCCACACATTAATCAACTTAAAAAGAAAACATGCAGCAGTCTAAACTCGGAATTTATAAAAATCAAAGGGTGCCCAACACTCCTAGAACACTCCAAGACGTAGCCTCGATAATTCTTGACATGTGGGACTTCTAATCACCCAAAACCGAGCTAAAATGAGCAAGATATGACCAAAACAAGAAGGCCAATAACAAAAACTCGAAAAAGGGCTAAGCAGTCAGGTTTATCACGACTTTTACCTCGAACGACATGCACCCGACAATTTCCGATCAATCTATAGCGAAGACACTGAAGAAATGAAGCTTTCGCACTGCGAATCACCTTATTCGGTTGAGCAAGGGACTTATGAGCTTTTAAAGTTTTCCAAAAGTGCTGATTTTCTACATTATATACACTAGATTTTCAGCATTTTCTCGGAAAATTAAAAACTACCACGGGGTGCTCCGAACTCGTTCGGAACCCATTACTCGGAAACGAGATATGCAACCATATCAAATTCAATTTTTGGACTCAATGGCGCAGTCAAAATTTCCATACGAGGTCATTTCGACTGAATGTGGATCCCACACCCAAATGCCATTTTTAGCCAAATTCCACCATGGGTCTCGTGATTAGACCGGAAGCCTCAGGAAGCGAATGAAGGGTCGTTCTAGACCAAACTCGACAATCCGGAACTAACCTCATTGACAAAATTTTAATCCAAGAGCGTTTTCCAAGAATGTTGACCAAAGTCAACCTTAGGCCAAATTTCAAAGGCTAAAATGCCAATTGGTCCCAAACTCGCACCGAAGGCTTCGGGACTCGTTCCGACCATGCTTCTAGCCTAATTTGGCCATTACGGAGTTGATGGAACCGTCAGAATTCCTTCCTGAGGTCGTTAACCTAACATTTTGACTAAAGTCAACTTTTCAAGGTTCAAAAGCTCCAAGACAGGGAAACGGGCTTAAAACCCAAACGAACGACCAGACGACTAAACAGTCAGTGCCAGCAAGTCATAAATGACTTGGGGTTGCTATAGGTACACTCTAAACACCGAAATGAATGCATTAACTCAAAAATAACCTGGAGGGTCATTACAACAGCCACTTCTAAAAGAACTTCTGTCCGCGAAAGTAAAAGTCAAGAAGTACCTGAAGGCTCAAATAAGTCAGGGAACTGCTCTCGAACCTCCCGCTTGGTCTCCCAAGTGGCCTCCTCGACTGGACGGTGCCTCCAACAAAGTTCAACCACATGAGTGGCTTTTATCGCAACTGCCTTACAGCTCTGTCTAAGATGGCAACTGGCTCCTCAATATAGATAAGACGATCATCTAACTCAACCGCATCATACTGGAGCACATGGGGATCGTCTGGAACATACCGTCGCAGCATCGAAACATGGAATACCGGACGGATAGTTGAGAATGCTGGAGTTAAAGTTAACTCATAGGCAATTGATATACCGTGAGTTTACAGTATTTCTAATACGTTTCACTTACAAGTTGTGTGTGTCTAAGGCCTTTTTATATTGGTTTTTATGTGTTTTTATTATGTTTTGCAGGAAAGACGTTCAGGTGCGGAAGTGTAGAGACAGCTGGAAGAAATGCAGAAGAAAGGCATTCACGGAGGTGATCTACGGACCGTAGGTCCATTCACGGTCCTTAGGTTATGACCGTAGATCAGCAGGCAAGGTATAGCGGACAAATCAGGGAAATCTGACCAAGTGTGGAACCACGGCGTCTATTGACGGTCCGTAGATTGATCTACGGACCGTACTATTGATCCGTAGA
>NW_006238969.1:158121-158305 GCF_000226075.1 Solanum tuberosum
TGCAAAAGTTGTGTAGGTAGACCAGACTTGGATATAGATGTAATTGGATTACGAGTATTCCCTCTGTCACTGACAGGCGATGCTGCAGTATTATTCACTGAGCTTCCGTATAACTCAATATTCACATAGGACTAACTGGCTGAGGTATTCAAAGCAAAGTACTATCCGGTGTCCAAGAAGCTCA
>NW_006238969.1:158405-158538 GCF_000226075.1 Solanum tuberosum
GATGTGTTTTTATTATGTTTTGCAGGAAAGACGTTCAAGTGCGGATGTGTAGAGACAGCTGAAAGAAATGCAGCAGAAAGGCATTCACGGAGGTGATCTACAGACCGTAGGTCCATTCACGGTCCGTAGGTTA
>NW_006238969.1:160332-160575 GCF_000226075.1 Solanum tuberosum
GTTTCCCTTTTAATTTAGGATTTGTTTTCTATAAATAGGGCATGTAAACCTCGTTTTTGGGGGTTAGACATTATTATTCTAGTTTTACTTTTTGACTTTGGAGATTAAGTTGCAACCCTAGTTATTATTGATTTTCTACAGTCGTTTTGAAGATTTTGGCTTTGCAATCGGGATTTATTATTCGTTTTATGTAAGTTCATGATTTCTTCATCTAATATTATGAATTGTGTTCTTGCTATTATG
>NW_006238969.1:160892-200612 GCF_000226075.1 Solanum tuberosum
TTACTAGAATTACTGCGTTATGAGCTTGTGGTGAACACAGATACCCTAGTTACTTCTCTCATCTTGATAAAAACCGAAATTAACTTTTGTTTATTGATTACTTACTGAACTCTTACAATTTGTTTCACAAATCCCCCCTTTTATTTCTTGTTTCTGGAAGTACTTTGGCTAATTGAATATAATTGTTGGTTAAAGTAAAATCTAAACCATTTTCCTCGTGGGATCGACCCCAACCTACAAGTTGGGCTCTTTACTTGATAACGATCGCTTATACTTCTTTAGGAAGGTGTAATTTGAGCGTATCAGCAATCTCACCAACTGTTCTCAAAATCTCAGAAGGACCAATATATCTATGGCTAAACTTGACCTGCCTCCCCAATCTCATCATGGCCTTCATGGGTGATACTCAAAGGAATACTCTATCACCAACGACAAATCTCATTAATCGACACCTACGATCCGCGTAACTTTGGTGTCTACTTTGAGCTGTCCTTAGCCTATCTTGAATCATCCTCACATGATATAAGGCCTTCTAAAGAAAATCTGTGCCTCGTGGCATAGGCTCCGTAGATCAAACCAACCAACCGGAGAGCGACAACTCCTACCATATAAGGCCTCGAACGAGGCCATCTAAATACTAGAGTGGTAGCTGTTGTTGTACGCAAACTCCGCAAAGGGCAAAAACTGGTCCTACTGACCTCCAAAGTCTATGATACAAGCCCACAACGTATCCTCAAGGACCTGAATAGTGCGCTCTGACTGGCCATCAGTCTGCGGATGAAATGTTGTGCTAAGTTCGACACGGGTGCCCAACCAACCAACCGTAGAGCGACAACTCCTACCATATAAGGCCTCGAACGGGGCCATCTGAATACTAGAGTGGTAGTTGTTATTGTACGCAAACTTTGCCAAAGGAAAAACTAGTCCTACTAACCTCCAAAGTCCATGACACAAGCCCGCAACATATCCTCAAGCACCTGAATAGTGCGCTCTGACTAGCCATCAGTCTGCGGATGAAATGTTGTGCTAAGTTTGACACGGGTGCCCAACACCTCCTGAAAGACCCTCCAAAAGATGGAAGTAAACTGTGAACCCCGGTTTGAAATGATAGAAATAGGCACACCATGAAGACGAACCACCTCCCGAATGTAGATACGAGCCAATCTCTCAGCACTGAAGGAAGTATGAATGGGGAGGAAGTGTGTTGACTTGGTCAATCGATCCACGATGACCTAAATGTTGTTAACACCCCTGGAAGTCCTAGGCAAACCCACAACCAAGTCCATGGTGATACGCTACCACTTTCACTCTAGAATGGGTAATCTATGAAACTCACCACCAGGCCTCAAATGCTCTGCCTTCACCTGTTGGCAACACAGGCAACGAGACACATAGTCTGAGATATCTCTCCTCATATCACTCCACCAGTTATGTTGCCTCAAGTCACGATACATCTTAGCGGTGCCCGGATGGATGGAATATCTGGAATCATGGGCCTTGCTAAGGATCAATTGAATCAAACCCCCAACTCTCGGAACACACATAAATACATGTTAATTAATCAAAGGTCCAACTATCGGCCGCAAACCTCAACACCCCATCTGAATCTAAAGTAGTCGTCCCAACATCGCCTGCCAATACTCTATCTCTGAGTACCACCAAAGACTTATCCTCGAAATGTCGCCCACGGATCTAACCTAACAAGGATGACTGAACCTCACACATGAGCTAACACCCGTTTGGAATCTAAAATATCAAGTCGGATCATCTGGTTGTCTAAGGACTGGATGTCCAGAGCCAAAGGCCGCTTCAAAACAGAAAGGAAGGCTAGACTACCCTTACTCACTGCCTTCCAGATCAAGGCGTACGCTACTACATTCGCCTTGCCCGGATGGTAGAGAATAGAGAGGTCATAGTCCTTCAGGAGCTCAATCCAATGACGCTGCCTCGACTTAAGATCCCTCTGGCTCATAATGTATTGAGGGCTCCGGTGATCAGTGTATATCGTACAATGCACTCCATATAGGTAGTGCCTCTAAATCTTAAGCGCGAAAACTACCACTGCCAACTCTAAGTCATGAGTGGGGTAATTTCGCTCATGCAACTTAAGCTGCCTCGACGCATAAGCAATAACCTGGCCCTGCTGCATCAAAACATAACCCAAACCAATACCGGATGCTTCACAATAAACTGTGAATGCCTCACCCTCAACTGGAAGAGTCAATATAAGAGCGGTGGTAAGCAACTCCTTGAGCCTCAGAAAGCTCCTCTCACACTCCTCCAACCACTCAAAGGGAACATCTTGGCAAGTCAACCGAGTCAAAGGTGCCGCTATAGTAGAAAATCCCTCAACAAAACACCTGTAGTACCCTGCCAATCCGGCGAAGCTACGAATCTCGGTCACAGAAGTGGGCCTGGCCCAGTCACGGATAGCCTCAATCTTCGCCGGATCCACCATAATGCCATTCTTGGATACCACATGCCCCAAGAATGCTATAGACTCAAGCCAAAACTCACACTTTGAGAACTTGGCATAAAGCTGATGATCTCTCAAAGTCTGGAGCACTATCCTCGAATGCTGCTCATGCTCACTCTGGCTCCGCGAGTATACCAATATATCGTCGATGAAGACTATATTAAAGGAGTCAAGGTATAGCCTGAATACATGAGTCATCAAGTTTATGAAGGCAGCAGGGGTATTAATCAACCCAAAAAACATCACTAGAAAGTCATATTAGCTGTAACGAGTCCTAAATGCGGTCTTAGGGATGTTTGCTGCCCTAATCCTCAACTGGTGGTAACCGGATCTCAGATTGATCTTAGAAAACACCTCGACACCCTGAAGCTGGTCAAATAGGTCATCAATGCAAGGCATGGGGTAACAGTTCTTCACTGTCACCTTGTTCATCTACCTGTAATCAATACACATCTGTATAGTATCGTCCTTCTTTTTCACAAATAGGACTGGGGCACCCCAAAGAGATACACTAGGCCGAATAAATCGCTTACCCAAGAGATCCTGAAGCTCAACACTTAGCTCCTTAAGCTCTTCGGGGGCCATACGGTATGGTGAGATAGAAATAGGATGAGTACCCAGCTCCAAGTCAATGACGAAGTCAATATCACGATCTAGGGGTAGGCTAGATAGGTTGGCAAGAAACACATCAGCAAACTCTCGGATTACAAGCACTGAATCAACCGTAGGGCGCTCCCTACTAACATCTCTAACATAAGCCAAGTAAGCCAAACATCCGCTAGCCAGTAAACTCTGAGCCTAAATGCAAGAAATCACCCCAACTGGCATGCAACTACAAGAGCCCTGCCACACCACCGACAGAATATCAGGCATGTCTAAGGTAACGGTCTTGGCATAGAAATCCAAAACTGCTTGGTGAGGGGATAACCAATCCATGCCTAGAATCATGTCAAAATCCAATATATAAAGTAAAATAAGATCAGTCCGAGTGTCTCGCCCCTGAATAGTCATCAAACAAGATCTAAAGATCTGATCTACTACTAAAGAATCACCTATCGGGGTCGAAATGCGTAACGGCACTGCTACGGGTTTAGGGCTTATACTCAATTGAGGAGCACAATAAACAGACACATAAGAATAAGCGGAGCCTGTATCAAATAAAGCTGAGGCGGGCTGATGACATACGATGCACGACAATGATACAAAATAAGGAATCTTCCCAACGACATCATGTAGCCTCCCGAAGATAAGTTATGGACGTCTTCACACCGATCCACAGGACTCTACTAGATGTTAGCTCTGTACAAGTGAGACCGGTGAACCTAGGGCTTTGATAGCAACTTATCACGACCCGATTCCATGAGTCATGACGACGCCTACTATAACCCACCAGTAGGCAAGCCAACCCGTATCCCGGAACAACTAATAATGGGATTGAGGGTAGAAAACTAAACCCAGCAACACAATAATAATAACAACATGAATCACAAATGGAAGGGCGGAAGCAAGCAAAAACTATATACAAATAAAATATCCCTCCCAGAACCTGGAAGTCACAAGTACAGAGCTACTAAAAAAATGAGTACAAGTCCCAAAAGTGGACCACATAAACAAGACTGTCTCAGAAAGCAAAAGACAGGTCAATATATAAATACAGAAGGAGACGAGCAAATCCAGGACGCTATGTGCTCACCCTCGCCTCCTAATATGACTGCAGCTAGCTAGAAATCAATGTTGATAGATCGTGCTCAGATCTGCATCACAAAAACAGATGTTGAGTGTAGTATGAGTACCCAAAACAATGGGTATCCAGTAGGCATCATAGGCCGACTGAGCAAGGAAAGCAAAAGTAATATGAAATGCGAGAATCTAACATACTAATAGAAATAAGTAGGAGGGAACATCTAATAGGTATGTACACGAGCGTACTCACACACAAAGAGAAGAAAAGTAGCTAACTAAATCCATTCGATCTCCCATAAACCCGATGGGTACACTTGTGCACAATATGAAAGTAAAACCCGAATGGACTCCTATAAGACGGACAGGTGCAAAGAAGGGAGAGTTGAAATGAAGTAAGAGGATCCGATGAAGTTTCCAAGATTACCTCAACTTTCCGGACTTGAACAAAACTAATCCATGTGCCCGAAGCTTACCGAGAGCTAATAGGGAAATAAGGACTTGAACCGAATGAAGATGAAGGATCAAGGACTTGAACCGAGATTTGGAGTAACCGCGGACTTGAACTACATCAAAATATGACCAAGGACTTTAACCGAGGTTAAGGATAATTGTGGACTTGAACCATATAAAATATGACCACGGACTTGAATCGAGGTTAAGGATAATCGTGGACTTGTACCATAAAATATATGACCACGAACTTGAACCGAGGTTCAGGATAATCGCGGACTTGAACCACGTAAAATATGACGACGGAATTGAACCGAGGTTATGGATAATTGTGGACTTGAACCACAACGATATATACCATGTCAAGGACTTGAACCTCACCTGGTGGAGTGAACTGGGGACTTGAACCACGAGTAGAGGCGAGTCGGTAAGAAATAGGATCAGCCGTCAACGGAGCGTCATAGGGAATACCCCAAAACCAAGTGCCATCAATAAATCATTGTTGCCCGAACCGTATCCATCCAAAATTGTCGGGTAGCTTCGAACGCAAGAATTTGTATACATCGGAACCGACGGGACAAATAATTATGGATATAAGGTTCCAAGAGTGGTGGTAGTGCCTGGCTAAGCCCTAGACTATCAGACTCAAGTCTGCTATATCGGGGAGCTAAGTTGTCCGAAACAACGTCGGAGAGGTTTCAAGGCCTAACAGCTCTAAAATACGCAAGTCTATGGCAATCACTAGTCTAAGCCTAGAATAAGGCCAAACATGCTTTCAAATATTCACACAAGCCACAAAAAGGGTGCACCACAAGGTACAGATGATCAATAATTACATTAGACATGCTTTAGTAACCCGGAGTACCTTAAATTAGAGCCTAAGTCATGGTTTCTAGGAATTTAGCATGCTCAACCACCAATTACCCCCAAAATCACACAAATCAACATACAAATGCTAAATCATGCTCAATCTAAGGAGAGGGAAGCCGTACCCTACTTGTAGACCGACCGTGCGCGCTCCAAATCACTTTGCCGGAGCTTTTCCTTCCCAAATGAAGTTTAAACACTGTCACACTATCAAATATAATATCACAACATTAGTACGGTCGTTTAGACACCAAAATTACAACAAACGGAGATGGGTCAATTTTGGAGTCTAAACGGGAATCATGGGACCCGCATCAAACTTTTCAGATTTGACTCCGCCAAGAGACCCAAAACAGTACCCCAAACTTGTGTTCCAAAATGGAACACAATTTGGGTTTCAAAACGCAGCAAAACCAAAAATGGAAGAAAAGCCACACTTTAATCAACTTAAAAAGAAAACATGCAGCAGTCTAAACTCAAAATTTACAAAAATCTAAGGGTGCCCAGCACTCCTTGAACACTCCACGACGTATCCTCGATAATTCCCGACACATGGGACTTTGAATCACCCAAAACCGAGCTAAAATGAGGAAGATATGACCAAAACAAGAAGGCCAATAACAAACACTCGCAAAAGGGCTAAACAGTCAGGTTTATCGCAATTTTTTCCTCGAACAACGTGCACCTGACAACTTCCGATCAATCTACAACGAAGACACCAAAAAACAAAGCTTTCACACTTCGAATATCCTTATTCGGTTGAGAGATGAGGGACTTATGAGCTCTTAAAATTTTTCGAAAGTGCTGATTTTCTGCAATATATACACCAGATTTTTAGCATTTTCTCGGCAACTTAAAAACTCTGAAAGGGTGCACCGAACTCGTTCGAAACCCCGTGCACGCAAACGAGATATGCTACCATATAAAATTTGATTTTTGGGTCTCAATGTTGCAGTCAAAATTCCCGTACGAGGTCATTTTCACTGAAAGTGGGTCCCACACCCAAATGCCATTTTGAGCCAAATTCCACAACGGGTCTCGGGATTAGACCGGAAGCCTCAGGAAGCGAACGAAGGGTTGTTCTAGACCAAACTTGACATTCCGGAACTAATCACCTTGACAAAATTTTCATCTGAGCGTGTTTTCCAAGAATGTTGACTAAAGTCAACCTTAGGCCAAATTTCAAAGGTTAAAACGCCAAATGGTCCCAAACTTGCACCTAAGGCCTCGGGACTCGTTCTGACCATGCTTCTAGCCTAATTTGGCCATTATGAAGCTGATGGAATAGTCAAAATTCCATCCTGAGGTCATTAACCTAAAATTTTGATCAAAGTGAACTTTTCAAGGTTCAAAAGCTCCAAAACAGGGAAACAGACCTAAAACCCAAACGAACGACCAGACGATCGAATAGTAAGTGCCAGCAAGTCATAAATTATTTGGGGTCACTATAGGAACGCTCTAAATGCCGAAATGAATGCATTAACCCAAAAATGACCTGGAGGTTCATTACAACATCCACTACTAAAAGAACTTTCATCCGCGAAAGTTAAAGTCAGGAAGTACCTGAAGGCTCAAATAAGCCAGGGAACTACTCCCACACCTCCCGCTCGGTCTCACAAGTGGCCTCCTCGATTGGACAGTGCCTCTAACAAACTTCAACCATGGTTAAAGTTTGTTGGAGGCACCGTCCAATCGAGGAGGCCACTTGGGAGACCGAACGGGAGGTGCGGGAGCAGTTCCCTAGTTTATTTGAGCCTTCAGGTACTTCTTGACTTTTACTTTCGCGGATGAAAGTTCTTTTAGTAATGGATGTTGTAATGACCGTCCATGTCATTTGAGTTAATGCATTCATTTTGGCATTTAGAGTGTTCCTATAGCGACCCCAAGTCATTTATGACTTGCTGGCATTGACTGTTCGGTCACCTGGTCATTCGTTTGAGTTATAGGCCCGTTTCCCTGTTTTGGAATATTTGAACCTTGAAAAGTTGACTCTAGTCAAAATATCTGGTCAACGACCTCAGGACGGAATTCTGACGGTTTCATTAGCTCCGAAATGGCCACATTAAGCTAAAATCATGGTAGGAACGAATCTTGAGGCCTTTAGTGCGAGTTTGCGACCATTTGGCATTTTGGCCTAAGGTTGACTTTGGTCAACATTCTTGGAAAACGTGCACGGATGAAAATTCTATCAACGCGGTTAGTTTCAGAATGTCGAGTTTGGTCTAGAACGACCCTTTGTTCGTTTCCCAAAGCTTCCGATCTAATCCCGAGGCTTGTTGTGGAATTTGGCTAAAAATGACATTTGGGTGTGGGACCAACTTTCAGTTAAAATGACCTCGTATGGGAATTTCAACTACGTCATTACGTCCGAAATATCGAATTTGGTGTGGTTGCATATATCTTTTGTGTGCATGGGGTTCCGAACAAGTTCAGAGCACCCCGTCGGAGCTTTTAAGTTTCCGAGAAAATGCTAAAAATCTGGTGTATATAATGTAGAAAATCAGCACTTTTGGAAAACTTTAAAAGCTCATAACTCCTTCATCTCTCAATCGAATAACGTGATTCAAAGTGCGAAAGCTTCATTTTTTTTGTGTCTTCACTGTAGATTGATCGGAAGTTGTCGGGTGCCCGTCGTTCGAGGTAAAGGAGTGTTGCCCTTCAATTTTTGTAAATTCCGAGTTTAGACTGCTGCATGTTTTCTTTTTAAGTTGATTAAAGTGTGACTTTTCATGCATGTTGGGTTTTGCTGCGTTTTGATCCCCGAATTGTGTTCCATTTTGGAACACAAGTTCGGGGTACTGTTTTGGGTCTCTTGGCGAAGTCAGATTTGAAAAGTTTGGTGCGGGTCCCACGATTCCTGTTTCGACTTCAAAATTGACATGTCTCCGTTTGTTGTGATTTTGGTGTCTAAACGATCGTACTAACGTTGTGATCCTGTATTTGATAGTGTGACAACGTTTAAAGGCCATTCTGGAAGGAAAATCTCCGGCAAAGTGATTTGGAGCGCTCACGGTCGGCCTAAAGGTAGGTTACGATATCCCTCACCTTAGATTGAGCATGATTTAGCATTTGTATGTTGATTTGTGTGATTTGGGAGGTAATTTATGATTGAGCATGCAAAATTCCTAGAAACCATGACTTCGACTCTAATTTAGGGTACTTCAGGTTACTGAAGCATGTATAATGTAATTATTGATCATCCGTACCTTGTGGTGCACCCTTTTTATGGCTTGTGTGTATATTTGAAAGAATGTTTGGCCTTAGTCTAGGCTTAGACTAGTGATTGCCACATACTTGCGTATTTTAGAGCCGTTAGTCCTTGAAACCTTTCCGACGTCGCTTCGGACGGCTTAGCTCCCAGTGATATAGCAGACTTGAGTCTGATAGTCTGGGCCTTAGCCAAGTAGTAACACCGCTCTTGGAACCTTATAATATTATGTTTGTATCGATATTCTTAGGTGACGGGTGCGATTCAGGAATTTTTGAGGTCTTTTTATGTATTTTTTCTTGATTTTTATATTTTTCAAACTTTTACAAATATTTTTTTATTTATTTGGGCAGTTACAAAAAAATATAAATTTTTTATATTCTGTTCATATCGATATTATAAGGTAACTGGTGCGATTCAAATTTTTTTGAGGTGTTTTATGTATTTTGTTGATTTTTATATTTTTCGGGTTGTCAAGAAAAAATGTAAAACTTTTGATATTTTATTCGTATCGATAATGTAATGTGACTGGTGCGATTTGGAATTTTTGAAGGTGTTTTTATGTCTTTTCTTGATCTTTATATTTTTCGAACGTTTACGAATTAAAATTTTTGATATTTTTAGGGCAGTAAAAAAATATAAAATTTTGATATTTTATTCGTATAGATATTCAAAGCTGACTGGTGCGCTACGAGAATTTTTTAAGGTGTTTTAATGTATTTTTCTTGATATTTATATTTTTCGAACGTTTACGAAATAATTTTTTTGATATTTTCTAGATATTCACGAAAAATGTAAAATTTTGATATTTTATTTTTTATTGATAATCTACGGTGACTGGTGCGATTCAGGAATTTTTTAAGGTATTTTTATGTATTTTTCTTGATTTTTATTTTTCGGATGTTTACGAATTAAATTTTTTGAATATTTTTCGGGCAGTCACGAAAAAATATAAAATTTGATATTTTATACGTATCGATATTCTAAGGTGACTGGTGCGATTTGGGAATTTTTGAGATGTTGTTATGTATTTTTCTTGATTTTTATATTTTTCGGACGTTTACGAATTAATTTTTTTTATAATGTTCGTACAGTCACGAAAAAATGTAAATTTTTATATGTTATTTGTATCTATTTTCTAAGGTGACTGGTGCGATTCAGAAATTTTTCGAGTCGATTTTATGTATTTTTCTTGATATTTATATTTTTTCGGACGTTTACGAATTAAATTTTTTGATATTTTTCGTGTAGTCAAGCAAAAATGAAAAAATTTGATATTTAATTCGTATCGATATGCTAAAGTGACTGTTGCGATTCGGGAATTTTGAAGGTGTTTTTTATGTATTTTCTTGATTGTTATATTTTTCGGACGTTTACGAATTATTCTTTTTTTATTTTTCGTGCAGTCACGAAAAAATTAAAAATTTTGATATTTTATTTGTTTCGATATTCTAAGGTGACTAGTACGATTCGGGAATTTTTATATATTTTTCTTGATATTTATATTTTTCGGATGTCTCGGAGTTTTTTTAAAATATTTTTCAAGCATTCACGAAAAAATGTAAAATTTTGATATTTTATTTATATCGATATTTTAAGGTGACTGGTGTGATTAAGGAGTTTTCTGAGGTGTTTTTATATATTTTTCTTGATTTATATATTTTTTGACTGTTTACGAATTAAAATAATTGATATTCTCTGGGGAGTCACGAAAAAATGATTTTTTTTGGTATTTTATTCGTATCGATATCTAAGGTGACTGGTGCGATCAAGAATATTTCAGGTGTTTCTATGTATTTTTTTTTAATTTAAAATTTTTTCGGACTTACACGAATTAAATTTTTTGATATTTTTAGAGCAGTCACGAAAAGTGTAAAATTTTGATATTTTATTCGTATCGATATTCTAGCGTGACTAGGGATATTCAAGATTTTGAAAGGTGTTTTAATGTATTTTTCTTGATTTTTATATTTTTTGGACATTTACCATTTAATATTTTTGATATATTTCGAGCAATCAAGAAAAAATGTAAAATTTTCATATTTTATTCATATCGATACTCTAAGGTGACTGATGCGATTCAAGAATTTTTTGAGGTGTTTTTATGTTTTTTTGTTGATTTTTCTATTTTTCGGACATTTACGTATTAATTTTTTTTATATTTTTCAGGCAGTTATGAAAAAATGTAAATTTTTGATACTTTATACATATCAATATTCTAAGGTAACTGGTACGATTCGGGAATTTTTTGAGGTTTTTATATATATATATATTATATATTTCAGACGGTTACGAATTAAAATTTATGATATTTTTCGCGCATTGACCAAAAATGTATAATTTTGATATTTATTCGTATTGATATTCTAAGTTGACTGGTGCGATTTGAGAATTTTTTGATGCGTTTTTACGTATTTTTCTTGATTTTCATATTTTTTTAACGTTTACGAATTAAAAAATTTGATATTTTTTGGGTAGTCACAAACAAATATAAATTTTTGATATTTTATTTGTATCGATATACTAAGGTGACTATTGCGATTCAGGAATTATTTGAGGTGTTTTTATATATATTTCTTGATTTTTATATTTTTTTTTCAGACGTTTCAGAATTATAAATTTTGATACTTTGGGCAGTCACGAAAAAATGTAAAAGTTTTATATTATATTCGTATCGATATTATAAGGTGACTGGTGCGATTTTTGATTTTTCGATGTATTTTTATGTGTTTTTCTTGATTCTTATATTTTTCGAACGTTTACGAATTAGAAGTTTTGATTTTTTTTGGGCAATCACAAAAAAATGTAAAATTTTGATATTTTATTCGTATTGATATTCTAAGGTGACTAGTGCGATTCAGGATTTTTTTGAGGTGTTTTTATGTATTTTTCTTGATCTTTATATTTCTCAGTCGTTTACAAATTATTATTTTTTAAAAATTTTCGGGTAGTAACGAAAAAATATAAAATTTTGATATTTTATTCGTATGGATATTTTAAGGTGACTGGAGCGATTTGGGAACTTTTTGATGTGTTTTTATGTATTTTCTTGATTTTAATATTTTTCAGACGTTTAAGAATTAATTTTTTTGATATTTTTCGAACAGTCACGAAAATATTGTAAATTTTCATATTTTATTTGTACCGATATTCTAAGGTGATTGGTGCGATATATTTGGGAATTTTTTGAGGTGTTTTTATATATTTTTTTATATTTTTTGGACGTTTATGAATCAATTTTTTTGATATTTTCCGGGAAGTCACGAAATAATGTTAAATTTTTATATTTATTCGTATTGATATTCTAAGGTGACAGGTGTGATTCGGGAATTTTTTGAGGTGTTTTAATGTAGTTTTCTTGATTTTTATATTTTTTGGACGTTAACAAATTAAAATTTTTGATATTTTTTAGCCAGTGACGAAAAAATGTAATTTTTTTTTATACTTTATTCGTTTCAATATTCTAAGGTGACTGGTATGATTTAGGAAATTTTTGAGTCATTTTTATGAAATTTACTCTATTCTTATATTTTTTGGACGTTTACGAATTAAAATTTTTGATATTTTTCGGGTAGTCACGAAAAAAATATAAAATTTTGATATTTTATTCGTATCGATATTCTAAGGGGACTAGTGCAATTCGAGATTTTTTAAAGATGTATTTATGTATGTTTCTTGCTTTTTATATTTTTAAGACGTTTACGAATTAAATTTTTTGATATTTTTCGTGCAGTCACGAAAAAATGTAAAATTTTGATAATCTTTTCATATCTATATTCTAAGGTGACTGGTGCGATTTAGGAATTTTTTGAGGTGTTTTTATGTTTTTATGTTTTTATTTTTTTATTTTTCTACTTTTCTTGATTTTTGTATCTTTCGGACATTTATGAGGAAAAGATATTTTTTTGTTATTTTTCGGACAGTTACGAAAAAGAGTAATGTTTTGTTCATTTTTTCGTTTGGATATTCTAAGGTCATTGGTGTAGTTTGAGAATTTTTTGAGGTGTTTTGATGTACTTTTCTTGATTTATATATCTTTCGGACACTTATCGTGCATGGGTATGATCTACCTTCTAACTCATCGATGTGTTTCAGATCATGCCTCCTCGTAGAGCTTACGCAAGGAATGCCAATTCCCGCAATGCTAACGCAACTTCTCCAATCCCAGACTAGGAAATTTTGAATGCATAGTTTCAGAACGCTATTCAACTTTTGGCTCAGAGTGTGACTAACTAGAACAATCAGCAGGTTCCAGTTCCTGCAAATGCTAGTGGTGGATTAGTGGTGGCTACGGTCCGTGATATTGTTAGGATGAATTCTCCTGAGTTTCTAGGGTCGCAAGTTCGAGAAGATCCCTAGAACTTCATTGATGAGGTCAAGAAAATCTTTGGAGTGATGCAAGTGACTAGAAATGATAGGGTAGAGTTGGCGTCCTACAAGCTCAAGGATGTAGCTCACATATGGTTCAGGCAGTGGAAAGAAAACAGGGGTGAGAATGCAGCTCCCGTGATTTGGGAATGCTTTATTGGAGCCTTTCTAGATAGATTCTTTCCGAGAGAGTTGAGGGAGGCTAAGGCTCAGGAATTCATGAATTTGAGGCAAGGTACAATGTCAGTCCAAGAGTACGAACTTAAGTTCACCCAACTCTCCAAGTATGCTCCGGGGCACAAATGTCTAAGTTTCTGTATGGTGTGTCTGATTTAGTAAAGACACAGAGTTTCAAAACACTATTCAACCTTTCGCTCATAGTATGAATAATCAGAACAATCATCAGGTTGAGGGAGATAAGCTTAGGGAAATGGCTAAGGATAATAAGAAGGATAGGACAGGTAACTATGAATACTCTCAGCAGAAATTGGGTGGTGGAAATCACTCATAGTTTTGACAGGATCAGAATAGTAGGGCACCAGGCTCTAAGTCCCAGGGAAGTGTTTCAGGAAATAGGACCTACCCAACTTGTCCAAAGTGTGGTAAGAACCATTCGGGCGAGTGTCTTGCAGGCAAGGAAAGATGCTTTGGATGTGGTCCGTCTGTCATAGGGTGAAGGATTGTCCTTCTGCCAGACAGGGTCAATGAGGTAACGATAGTAGGGCTCAATCTACAATCCCAACAACACCAGTAGGTCGCCCAACTCAGCAGGGTGTGTCATTTGGTACAGGTGGTGGTCAACACCAAAACATGTTGTATGCTTTTCAGGCTCGCTAGGATCAGGAAGACTCTCCTGATGTAGTCACTGGTACGTTCTGAGTCTTTCACTTAGATGTTTATGCTTTGTTAGATCTAGGGGCTACTCTTTCCTTTGTAACTCCATATATAGCAGTGAACTTTAATGTCAGTCCAGAAACTCTTTCAGAACTCTTCTCAGTCTCTACCCTAGTTTGTGACCCAGTTATAGCTAGACGGGTATATAGGAATTGCCATGCCTCAGTCTCTCAGAAAGTCACCTNNCTTGTAGAGTTAGAAATGGTAGACTTTGATATCATTCTAGGCATGGATTGGTTACATTCCCGTTATGCCAAAGTCGATTGTAGAACTAAGATCGTTCGTTTCCAGTTTCTAGACGAGCCAATCTTAGAATGGAAGGGTAGTAACTCAGTGTCTATGGGTCGATTCATTTCTTACCTTAAGGCTAGAAAGATGATTTTCAAGGGGTATATCTATCATCTAGTTCGGGTTAAGGATTCTAACTATGAAACCCCAACTCTTGAGTCAGTTCATGTAGTAAATGAGATTCCAGAAGTTTTTCCAGAGTTCCTCCCAAAAGGGAAACTTCGAAATAGATCTCCTTCCAGATACTCAGCCTATTTCAGTTCCTCCTTACAGAATGGCTCCAGCTGAGCTTAAAGAATTGAAAGAGAAATTGAAAGACCTTATAGATAAGGGCTTCATCAGACGTAGTATTTCCCCATGGGGTTCTCCAGTGTTGTTTGTGAAGAAGAAAGATGGTTCTCTCAGGATGTGCATTGACTATCGGCAGTTGAACAAAGTCACAATCAAGAATAAGTACCTTATCCTCAAGATTGATGTTTTTTTGACCGAATTCAGGGTGCTAGTCATTTTTCGAAGATAGACCTCAGATATGGTTATCATCAGCTCAGAGTCATAGATAGTGACATCCCGAAAATAGCCTTCAAAACTTGGTATGGTCATTATGAATTCGTAGTTATGTAATTTAGACTAACCAAGGCTCCTGCAACTTTCATGGATTTGATGAACAGGGTGTTCAAGCAGTATTTGGACTTGTTCGTTATCATCTTTATTGATAATATCCTCATTTACTCTAGGAATGAGGAATAACATGCGGCTCATTTGAGGGTTGTCCTACAAACTCTCAAAGATCGCCAATTATTCACTAAGTTTAGCAAATGTGAGTTTTCGTTACAATCAGTTTCTTTCCTTGGTCATATCTTGTCTAGCAAAGGGATCCAAGTGGATTCTTAGAAAATAAAGGTAGTGAAGCAATGGCCCTGACCCACTTCTCCTACATATATCAGAAGTTTCTTGGGTCTAGCTGGTTATTACAGAAGGTTTGTGGAAGAATTTTCATCCATAGCTTCTCCATTGACTAAGTTGACTCAGAAAAAGGTTAAGTTCCAGTGGTCAGATGAGTGTGAGAAAAGCTTTGAAAAATTGAAAACTAGGTTGACTACAACTCTTGTTTTGACTCTACCAGAGGGTTCAGATGGTTATGTGATCTATTGTGATGCATCCAGAGTCGACCTGGGTTGTGTGTTGATGCATCGAGGTAAGGTTATAGCTTATGCTTCCAGGTAGCTTAAGCTTCATGAGAAGAACTATTTGACTCATGACCTCGAGTTTGCAGCTGTAGTATTTGCCCTAAAGATTTGGAGACATTACTTTATGGTGTTCACGTAGATGTGTTCATAGACCATAAAAGCCTTCAGTATGTTTTCACCCAGAAAGAGTTGAATCTTCGCCAGAGGCGATGGCTTGAATTCCTCAAGGACTATGATATGAATATGATTTACCGTCCTGGTAAGGCCAATGTAGTAGTTGTTGCTCTTAGAAGGTTATCTATGGGCAGTGTAGCACATGTTGAGGAAGAAAGGAAAGAATTAGCAAGAGATGTTCACCGACTTGCTCGCTTAGGAGTTGGTCTTATAGACTCGTCAGATGGTGGAGTAATAGTTCATAATAGATATGAATCTTCATTGGTAGTGGAGGTTAAGGAAAAAAAAGACAGTGATCTTATATTGTTTCATTTGAAAGGTGCAGTCCACCAGCAGAAAGTACAGGTTCTCTCCCAAGGGGGAGATGGTGTACTCTGTTATCAGGGTCGCTTATGTGTTCCTAAGGTGGGTGAATTGAGGAAGCAGATCCTTACATAGGCCCATAATTCTAGATATTCTATCCATCCAGGTGCCACTAAGATGTACCGTGATCTGCGGAAAGTCTTTTGGTGGAACGACATGAAGAGAGACGTAGTAGATTTTGTGGCTAAGTGTCCTAATTGTCAACAGGTTAAAGTAGAACATCAAAAAATAGAAGGTATGACTCAAGAGATTAACATTCCTACATGGAAGTGGGAAGTGATCAACATGGACTTCATTACAGGTTTACCTCGTACTCACAAGAAGCATGATTCCATTTGGGTAATAGTAGACAATGTTACTAAGTCTGCTCACTTCTTGGTTGTTAAGACTACAGATTCGACGGAGGACTACGCCAAGCTCTACATTAGTGAGATAGTCAGGTTGCATGGGGTTACTTTATCAATCATCTCAGATAGAGGTCCTTAGTTTACCTCTCATTTCTGGAAAATGTTTCAGAAAGGTCTTGTTACCCAGGTTAATCTTAGCACAACATTTCATCCACATTGGATGGTCTGGCAGAGCATACTATTCAGAACTTGGATGACATGTTGAGAGCTTGCGTGATCGACTTCAAGGGCAGTTGGGATGATCACCTTCCTATGATAGAGTTCTCCTACAACAATAGTTACCATTCCAGCATTCAGATAGCCCCTTATGACGCATTATATGGGCGTAGGTGCAGATCTCCAGTTGGTTGGTTTGAAGTAGGTGAAGCAGCCTTGATAGGAGCAGATTTTGTTCACGAAACTATGGAAAAAGTTCAGCTCATTAGAGATAGACTAAAGACATCCCATAGTCATCAGAAGTCCTATGCAGATGTGAGGAAAAGGGACTTAGAGTTTGATATCAATGATTGGGTTTTCCTTAAAGTGTCACCTATGAATGGGGTGACGAGATTCGGCAATAAAGGGAAGCTCAGTCCAAGATGTGTAGGTTCTTACAAGATCCGGAAAAGGTTTGGAAATGTGGCATATGAGTTAGAGTAACCAGCAGAACTAGCAGCAATCCATTCGGTCTTTCATTTCCTTGTTGAAGTAGTGTGTGGGTTATCCAGAATATATAGTACCATTAGAGAGTGTGGTTGTAAAGGATAGTCTCACTTATGAAGATGTGCCAGTTGAAATCGTTGATCGTCAGGTTCATAGGTTGAGAAATAAAGAAGTCGCTTCAGTTAAGATTTTGTGGAGTCAGTCAGTAGAGGGAGCTACTTGGGAAGCAGAAGCAGCCATGAAGGCCAAGTATCCTCATCTCTTTACTTTTGATTCCATTCCAGCTTGAGGTAATAGTTCCTCTCCAGTCTTTCAGTTACTCATGCGTAGATTCAGTCTTAGTATCATGTTCTTTCAGTTAGTGTTGCATTTTCAGCGTATTTGCATGACCTCAGAAATCAATTCAGTCATATTTTAGTTTCCTATACTTAGTGGTATGGTTTACAGCTCTCTCCCTCCATATTTAGCTAGTTTAGTCTTCATTCGAGGCTGAATGTTCCCAAGGGGAAGATAATGTAACACCCCAGATTCTAAAAGGACAAAAATGTAGATTTCCAGAAGTGCAGGTGCCACCGACGGAGGCCATCTACAGATCGTAGGTTGGACACGGTCCGTGGATCGTAGTCCATAGGAAAACCCCAGAAAACCTCACGGTAGGTGGGAACACGGTCCGTGGATTGTGGTTCGTAGAAGAAAAGAATCCCCAGAAAATCCAGACTGTAAGTTGAACCACGGTCCGTGGAACGTGGTCCGTGAAATATGGTCCTCAGATCTCATTCTCTGAAGCCAATCAATGACTGACCAGGACGGATCGTAGGTGGGACCACGGTCTGTGGACCAGGTCTGTCGACTGGTCCCGACAGCTTTTAAGTCAGGGGTCGTTTGGTATTTTTCCCTATGCGTTGAACACCTAAACTACATCATTTTTCTCAGTTTAGTTTGGTAACTTAATCAGAATCTACCCTAAGCCATTCATTCACCAAAATATTAGAAAACTTAGAGCAAAAGAGGAGAAAAGCATCAACAAAACCCTCTCCAAGAATGCAACAAGTTTTCCTCAATTCCAGCCCCGAAATCAAAATATTCCTCCATCGAATTCGTCACCAGGTATGTGGGATTTCACTAGTGGGTTCCTTTCACCCCATTTAGGTCCCCTAGAATTTAGTCAGACTCTTAATTCCCTTCATTATGTTTAGACTTAGGGTTTCTAGAACTTCAGATTATTTCCCAGCTGTTAGATTAATCCTATTCAGAATATTACGTTTTCGTAACTATGTTGCTTAATCCTTGCATGAAATTTTGAACCGTAGTTGTGTAGATTCGTTTAGTTCATGAATTACACTTGCTAGGTTAGTTTATACAGATATACATGCATCAGTTTACAAATGTTTCATTATCAGTACTTAATGTTGCATTTTAACTTAGCATGTCAGAATCTTGAGGTATCCAGTAATTTCAGTTATATAGTATTTTATACATTCTATTGGGAGTAGACCTAATACCGAGTTGGACTAAGGTCAGTCACCATCATAGTCCCAGAACTACGTGTCCCCGTAGGTTAAGTCCCCTCTGTGGGCATTTTACTTAGTGATCACGCCAGTCATGCCTCTATACCCTTGGAAAGGTATATAGGGTCCTCTCGATGGGGCGTATACTTCGGAATCCACGTTTATCTCATGTGGTTTTATGTCGATAAATAGTAGCTCCCACAGTCAGATTCTAATGTATTGACCAGGTTATCCGTTACAGTTCAATATTTAGTTCAACATGTTTGTACTTGGTCATTGCATTCAGTTTAGTTCATATTCAGTTAATCTAAGTATTTCTATCATGTTCAGATTATATCATTGCATTGCCACTTTGTTCATTATATGTTTTATTCAGCTTTATTCTATCCTGCATGCTCAGTACCTTTCAAGTTATGATTCATACTCTGCGCTACATCTTCTTGTGATGTAGGTTCAAGTCCTCAGCATTTAGATCACACATAGATCGGTCCCCATTCTACAGTTCAGCAGCTTCAGTGGTGAGTCCTCATTCTTAGAGGACAATAGACATGTTTCCATAGTTAGTATTTTTATTTCAGTTTTCAGTATTTGCTAGAGTTAGCTGGGGAATGTCCCAACATCTCTAGTCATTTAGAAGCTTTTACTCAAACATAATTAGATTCAATTTTAGTTTTGCGTTTGATCTTTCAGTTGTTATTAAACTCATAGTTTCTTAATATTCAGACAGTATTGGGTATTCCCCATCATTTCAGTTATCTCATGATTTAGCTTTTGCATTACTTATCTTTTTATAGACTCATTCTATTTTCTTATGATATGCTAGCTCTGGGTTAGCTTGGGTCACTCGTGATCCTAGGTCCCGTGTTTACATCAATAAGGTAGCCTCGGGGCGTGACATTTCTGGTAAAATCCACCATCATGAGGTCCAAAACCAGATTTCTAATCATAATCCAATGTAGCTGCTTGGCTCCCAAGTAGGCTAGGTTCATTAATTGAGTAGTTGTAAATTAGTGATTCACTGTGTAGTATATTGGTAATTGATGGTAGAATTCATGTGTAGGATTTCGTGCATCGAAAAGGGGGGTGGTTGTACATGTACTCCTAAGTGTTACATCAGAAATATGTCGTAGGAAGAAGTTTAATCCTATGAACTAGGGTTAGTTGATGGTTTAATTTCATGTTTGTGTGATGTGTGTTGGTAATTGCTCATTGTAATGCATGTATGTATGTGAATGAAGCATTGTTGATCAAACCTAATTAAATGAGTATGAACGAACAAATGTATTCCATGATTCAACACTTGATTGTATGATTATGAGTATGTACATTATGAGTGTGAATGTGATTGTGGTTGTGTTGATTGGATCGGGTGTCACGTTTCGACACATACATGAGATTGGGTGTCACGTTCCGACACACTAATTGGGATTTGGTGTCACGTTCCGACACACTATGGTTTTGGTATGGGTTCCATGAGAGGACCATTGTATTGTTATATCTATTTGTTATTTATAATGTGGAATTGTATGTTGCTCTTGAATTGATAACTGGTTTGGTGCATTCTATGTATATACGTGGGTTGGCTGTGCCGTAAGGTAAATTGGGTATATCTCGTTAATGGATGAATTGTGAATGGTCAGGCCTAAATCGGGATGTGATAAGGTAAACAGAGACCTGGGGTCCAGGTGTTACTAGGGTTACTTAGAGAAGTTGTTCGTGTTCAAATAAGGGTATGTTGTGAATGATTAGTTGGGGTGGTAGTGGTTACATTCAGAACCTCTCTAAGAGGTAAAATGTTTAAGTTATGATAAAAAATGGAGCGAGTAAGGGGTTAGAGTCAAGAGTAATAGTATATTTTGAAGTAGTCGGAAATGGTAAGGGCATAAGGATATGAATGTGGAGGAATGAACAATCTTATTGCATGTTTCCTACGAGTCGATTTCTTATATTATGCGGTGGGCATCGGATTGACAGATGATGCCTACCAGTACGTGTGGTTGTACTGATACTACTCTTGCTATGCCTTTTGGCATCAGGGTCAGTGATGTTTCATAGGTGAGGAAGAAGACAATCTCCAACAGCTTATATTTTTCCTTCCATGTGGTGGGAGCTGCGTCGCTTGTTATTATGGTATAGGCCTTGTAAATCTTAGAAGTTCTGGTACCTGTTTAGACTAGATCCCTAGGGTGTTAATTATTTTACAAGCCTTTACTCGAATTGTTAACAAAACTCCTTATTTTATAAAAAAATTCATGAATGTTATTTTATTCCCATTTTTTTAATCTTCCGCATGTCTTAAACTGTTAGGGAATTGAGGGTTCTCCTACTTAGGCATTAGAGAAGGTGTCTGCACGACCCGATCAGTTGGGTCGTGATAGTTACAAAAAAGAGTAAAGTTTTGTTTATTTTTTTATTTCGATATTCTAAGGTCATTAGTGTAGTTTTGAGAATTTTTTGAGGTGTTTTGATGTACTTTTCTTGATTTTTATATCTTTCAGACATTTACAAGGAAAAATTATTTTTTTTGTTATCTTTCGAACAGTTACGAAAAGGAGTAAAGTTTTGTTCATTTTTTCATTTGGATATTCGAAGGTCATTGGTGCAGTTTGAGAATTTTTTGAGGTGTTTTGATGTAATTTTCTTGTTTTTTATATCTTTCGGATATTTACGAGGAAAAAATAAATTTTTAGCTATTTTTTGGACAGTTACGAAAAAAGTGCAAAGTTTTGTTCATTTTTTCATTTCGATATTCTAAGGTCATTGTTGCAGTTTGAGAATTATTTGAGGTGTTTTGATGTACTTTTCTTGATATTTATATCTTTCAAAAATATACGAGGATAAATTAATTGTTTTTGATATTTTTCGGACAGTTATGAAAAATTGTAAAATTTTGATCATATTTTTGTTTCAAAATTATTTTTTCGTTTCAATATTCTAAGGTCATTGGTGCAGACTGAGAATTTTTTTGAGGTGTTTAGATGTAATTTTCTTGATCTTTATATCTTTCTACGAGGAAAAATTATTTTTTTTGTTATTTTTTGGACTATTACAAAAAAGAGTAAAGTTTTGTTCATTTTTCGTTTGGATATTCTTAGGGCATTGATGAAGTTTGAGAATTTTTTTAGGTGTTTTGATTTACTTTTCTTAATTTTTATATCTTTCGGACATTAACGAGGAAAAATTAATCTTTTTGTTATTTTTCGGACAGTTATGAAAAAGTGTAAAGTTTTGTTCAGTTTTTTTGTTTCGATATTCTAAGGTCATTGGTGAAGTTTGAGAATTTTTTGAGGTGTTTTGATGCACTTTTCTTGATTTTTATATCTTTCTAACATTTACGAGGAAAATGTAACTTTTTTGTTAATTTTCAGAAAATTACGAAAAAGAGTAAAGTTTTGTTCATTTTATCGTTTCGATTTTCTAAGGTCATCGGTGCAGTTTGAGAATTTTTTGAGGTGTTTTGATGTACTTTTCTTGATTTTTATATCTTTCGGACATTTACGAGGAAAAAAATATTTTTTTTGTTATTTTTCGGACAGTTACGAAAAAGAGAAAAGTTTTGTTCATTTTTTCGTTTCGATATACTTAGGTCATTGGTGCAGTTTGAGAATTTTAGGAGATGTTTTGATGTACTTTTCTTGATTTTTATATCTTTCGGACATTTACGAGGAAAAATTAATTTTTTTGTTATTTTTCGCACTGTTACGAAAAGAGTAAAGATTGTTCATGTAATGACCCCCCATGTCATTTTTAAGTTAATGCATTCATTTTGGCGTTTAGAGCGTTCCTATAGCAACCCCAAGTCATTTATGACTTGCTGGCACTGTCTGTTCGGTCGCCTGGTCGATCGTTTTGGTTTTAGGCCTGTTTTCCTGTTTTGGAGCTTTTGAACCTTGAAAAATTGACTTTAGTCAAAATATCATGTTAACGACCTCATGATGGAATTTTGACGATTTTATCAGCACCGGAATGGCCAAATTAGGCTAGAAGCATGGTCGGAACAAGTCCCGAGGCCTTCGGTGCGAGGTTGGGACCATTTGGTGTTTTAACCTTTGAACTTTGGCCTAAGGTTGACTTTGGTCAACATTCTTGGAAAACGCGCTCAAATGAAAATTTTGTTAGCGCGGTTAGTTTCAAAATGTCGAGTTTGGTCTAGAATGACCCTTTGTTCGTTTCCTAAGGCTTCCGGTCATATCTCGAGTCCCGTTGTGGAATTTGGCTAAAAATGACATTTGGGTGTGGAATTCACTTTCAGTCAATCATGTATGGGAATTACGACTACGCCATTGAGTCCGGAACGTCGACTTTAGTGGGGTAGCATAGTCCGTTTGCGCGCACGGGATTCCGAACGAATTTCGAGCACCCCGTCAGAGACTTTCAAAAATAGGTAAAGCTGAAATCTGGTGCAGCCCTTTTAGCGACTAGATTTTGGCCTTTTAACGACCAGATTTTGACTTTTTAGCGACCAGATTCATCTTTTAAAAGCCCTATTCGAGTTTTCAACCCTCATTTTCAATTGACATATATTGAGTTATAGAGCTCCAAATTGAGTGATTCAAAGCTCTATTTGTGTGGTTTTTTCATGGGAACGTAGTGGTGTTATCGGAGTGTGCTGAGGAATCTTCGTTTTAGGCGTTTTCTTGGTTTTAGCTACTACCCTCCTCTTGACTCTTCTCATAAATGGAGGTTTTGATTTCTTGGGCTATAGATCTCCGATTTAGGTTATTCAAAGTGTTGGGTGTTCGTGTGGATTGTGGTTTCTCTGTGGAGTGCTCGGATAAGTGCGAAGATCGACATTTTGAGGTAATTTCTACCCCAAAGGGGATGCCCTCTTCTTGATTTTCCCCATAAATCTTTTCGTTGCATGTTAAAATTTCTTTCGTTCCTATCCTCGAATTGTGCCCCATTTTGGGATACAAGTTCAATATTGCGTTTATACCCTTTTTGCGGTGTCAAATTTGGGGTTCCCATCTCAGGTCCCACAATCTCATTTTCGGCCTGATTTTGGGTCCAACTCCGAAAATTATGATTTTGGTGTCAAAACGCTCATATTATCGTTGTGATTCTATATTTGATAGTGTGGCAGCGTTCTGAAGCCGTATGGATGGGAAAGGCTTTGGCTACGTGATTTGGAGCGCGTGCGATCGGCCTACAAGTAGGCTACAACTTCCCTCTCCTTAGATTGAGAATGATTTAGCATTTGTATGTTGATTTGTGTGATTTTGGGGGTAATTGGTGGTTAAGCATACTATATTCCTAAAAACCATGACTTAGGCTCTAATTTCGGGTACTCCGGGTTACTGAAGCATGTCTAATGTAACTATTGATCATTTGTACCTTGTGGTGCACATTTTATGGCTTGTGTGTATATTTGAAAGCATGTTTGGCCTTAGTATACACTTAAACTAGTGATTGCCATAGACTTGCGTATTTTAGAGTCGTTAGGCCTTGAAACCTCTCCGACGTCGCTTCGGACGGCTTAGCTCTCTGTAGGCTGATATAGCAGACTTGAGTCTGATAGTCGGGGCCTGAGCCAGGCAGTAACACCGCTCTTGGAACCTTATATCCATAATTCCTTGTCCCGTCGGTTCCGATGTATTCAAATTCTTGGTTTGGAAGCTACTCGACGATTCTGGTTAGATAGGGTTCGGGCTAGAGTGATTTATTGATGGCACTCGGTTTGGGGGTACTCCCCGCGATACTCGGTTTACATCTGATCCTATTTCTAACCGACTCACCTCTACTCGTGGTTCAAGTCCCCTGTTCACTCCACCGGGCGGGGTTCAAGTCCACGATTATCCTTAACCTCGGTTCAAGTCCTTGGTCATATTTTATGTGGTTCAAGTCCACGATTATCCTTAACCTCAATTTAAGTTTTGGTCATATTTTATGCGATTCAAGTCCATTATTATCCTTAACCTCGGTTCAAGTTTTATGTGGTTCAAGTCCACAATTATGCTTAACCTCGGTTCAAGTCCTTGGTCATATTTTATGTGGTTCAAGTCCACGATTATCCTTAACCTCAATTTAAGTTTTGGTCATATTTTATGCGATTCAAGTCCATTATTATCCTTAACCTCGGTTCAAGTTTTATGTGGTTCAAGTCCACAATTATCCTTAACCTCGGTTCAAGTCCTTGGTCATATTTTATATTGTTCAAGGTCACGATTATCCTTAACCTCGGTTCAATTCCTTGGTCATATTTTATGCGGTTCAAGTCCACAATTATCCTTAACCTCGGTTGAAGTCCTTGCTCATATTTTATGTGGTTCAAGTCCACGATTATCCTTAACCTCAATTTAAGTTTTGGTCATATTTTATGCGATTCAAGTCCATTATTATCCTTAACCTCGGTTCAAGTTTTATGTGGTTCAAGTCCACAATTATGCTTAACCTCGGTTCAAGTCCTTGGTCATATTTTATGTGGTTCAAGTCTACGATTATCCTTAGCCTTTGTTCAAGTCCTTGGTTACTCCAAATCTCGGTTCAAGTCCTTGATCCTTCTTCTATATTTGGTTCAAGTCCTTATTTTCCCTCTTAGCTCTGGGTAAGCTTCGGACACATGGATTAGTTCGGTTCAAGCCTGAAAAGTTGTGGTAATCTTGGAAACTTCATCGGACTTTTACTTTCATATTGTGCACGAGCGTACCCATCAGGTTTATGGGAACCCGGTCGGATTTAGTTAGCTACTTTCGTTATCTTTGTGTGTGAGCACGCTCGTGTACATACCTATTAGGTGTTCCCTCCTACTTATTTCTTTAAGTATATTAGATTCTCACATTTCATATTACTTTTGCTTTTCTTGCTCAGTCGGCTTATAACCTGTTGTTTTGGTACTCATACTACACTATGTATTTGTTTTCGTGATGCAGGTCCGAGCACCAACTATCAGCGTTGATTTTGAGCTAGTTGCATTTATATTAGGAGGTGAGGGTGAGCACATAGCATCCTGGATTTGCCCGTCTCCTTCTATATTTATATATAGATTTGTCTTTTGCCTTTCGAGACAGTCTTGTTTCTGTGGTCCACTTTTGGGACTTGTTATCATTTTGTTAGTAGCTCTATCCTTTAGACTTCTAGGTTCTGGGAGGGATCTTTTATTTGTATATAGTTTTGGCTAGCTTCCACCCTTCCATTTGTGATTCCTGTTGTTATTATTCTTGTGTTGTTGGGTTTAGTTTTCTACCCTCAATCCCTTTACTAGCTATTCTGGGATACGGGTTGGCTTGCACAGTGGTGGGTTATAGTAGGCGCAATCATGACTTAAGGAATAGGATTGTGACAATTCATTTTTTTGTTTCAATATTCTAAGGTCATTGGTGCAGTTTGAGAATTTTTTGAGGTGTTTTGATGTACTTTTCTTGATTCAGACATTTACGAGGATAAATTTTTTTTTCCAGATATTTACGAAAAAGAGTAAAGTTTTTGTTAATTTTTTCGTTTCGATATTCTAAGGTCATTGGGGCAGTTTGAGAATTTATTGAGGTGTTTTGATGTTCTTTTCTTAAATTTTATATCTTTCGGACATTTACAAGGAAAATTTGAATTTATTATCATTTTTCGGATAGTTAAGAAAAAGGGTAAAGTTTTGTTCATTTTTTCGTTTCGATATTCTAAGGTCATTAGTAAAGTTTGAGAAATTTTGGAGGTGTTATGATGTACTTTTCTTAATTTTTTTATCTTTCGGACATATACGAGGAAAAATTAATTTTTTTGTTATTTTTCGGACAGTTACAAAAAGATTAAAGTTTTGTTCATTTTTTCGTTTCGATATTCTAAGGTCATTGGTGCAGTTTGAGAAATTTTTGAGGTATTTTGATGGACTTTTCTTGTTTTTTATATCTTTCGGACATTTACGATGAAAAATCAATTTTTGTATTATTCTTTGGACAGTTACGAAAAAGAGTAAAGTTTTTTTTATTTTTTCTTTTCGATATTCCAAGTTCATTAGTGCAATTTGTGATTTTTTGAGGTGTTTTGATGTACTTTTCTTGATTTTTATATCTTTCGTACGTTTATGAGGAAATTTATTTTTTTTTTGTTATTTTTCGGAGAGTTACGAAAAAATGTAAAAATTTTGTTTATTTTTTCATTTCGATATTCTAAGGTCATAGGTGCAGCTTGAGAATTTTTTGAGTTGTTTTGATGTACGATTTTTTATTTTTATATCTTTCGGGGATTTAATAGGGAAAATTATTTTTTTTGTTATTTTTTGGACAGTTACGAAAAAGAGTGAAGTTCCGTTCATTTTTTCGTTTCAATATTCTAAGGTCATTGGTGCAGTTTGAAAATCTTTTGAGATGTTTTGATATATTTTTCTAGATTTTTATATTTTTCCAATATTTACGTGGAAAAATTAATTTTTTTGTTATTTTTCGTACAGTTACACAAAAGAGTAAAGTTTTGTTCATTTTTTTGTTTCGATATTCTAAGGTCATTGGTGCAGTTTGAGAATTTTTTGAGGTGTTTTGATGTAGTTTTCTTGATTTTTATATCTATTGGACAGTTAAGAGGAAAATAATATTTATTGTTATTTTCGAACAGTTATGAAAAATAGTAAAACTTTGTCCATATTTTCGTTTCGATAATCTAAGGTCATTGGTTCAGTTTTAGAATTTTTAAGGTGTTTTGATTTATTTTTCTTAATTTTTATATCTTTGGACATTTACCAGGAAAAATAGATTTTTTGTTATTTTTCTACAGTTACGAAATAGTGTAAAGTTTTATTCATTTTTTCGTTTCGATATTCTAAGGTAATTGGTGCAGTTTGAGAATCTTTTGAGTTGTTTCCATATACTTTTCTTGATTTTTATATGTTTCAGACATTTACGAGAAATTTTATTTTTTTTGTTATTTTTCGGACAGTTACGAAAAAGAGTTAAGATTTGTTTTATTTTTCGTTTCGATACTCTAAGGTGTATGGTGCAGTTTGAGAATTTTTTAAGGTATTTTAATGTACTATTCTTGATTTTTAAATCTTTCGGACATTTAAGAGGAAATTTTTTATTTTTTGAAAAGTTACGAAAATGTGGAAAGTTTTGTACATTTTTTTGTTTCGATATTTTAAGGTCACTGGTGCAGTTTGAGAATTTTTGGAGATGTTTTGATGTACTTTTCCTGATTTTTATATCTTTCAGACATTTACAAAGAATTTTTTTTTTTGTTATTTTTCGGATAGTTACAAAAAAGAGTAAAGTTTTTTTCATTTTCTGGTTTTGAAATTCTTACGTCACTCGTACAGTTTGAGAATTTTTGGAGGTATTTTGATGTACTTTTCTTGATTCTTATATCTTTCATACATTTACAAATAAAAATTATTATTTTTGTTATTTTTCGGATAATTACAAAAAGAGTAAAGTTTTTTTCATTTTCTCGTTTTGATATTCTTAGATCACTCGTACAGTTTTAGAATTTTTTGAGGTGTTTTGATTTACTTTTCTTTATTTTTATATCTTTCGGCCATTTACGAGGAATTTTATTTTTTTTGTTATTTTTCAGATCGTTACGAAAAGAGTAAAGTTTTGTTCCTTTTTGTGTTTCAATATTCTAAGTTCATTGGTGCAGTTTAAGAATTTTTTGAGGTGTTTTGATGTACTTTTCTTGATTTTTATATCTTTCGGATATTTACGAGGAAAAATTAATTTTGTTGTTATTTTTCGGCCATTTACGAAAATGTGTCAAGTTTTGTTTATTTTTTTGTTTCGATTTTCTAAGGTCATTGGTGTTGTTTGAGAATTTTTTGAGATGTACTGATGTACTTTTCTTGATTTTTATATCTTTCGGACATTTACGAGGAAAAGTAATTTTTTTTCTTATTTTTGGAGCGTTAAAAAAAAGACTAAAATTTTATTCATTTTGCCGTTTCGATATTCTACGATCATTAGTGTAGTTTGAGAATTTTTTGAGGTGTTTTGATGTACTTTTCTGTATTTTTATATCTTTCGGACATCTACGAGGAAAAAGTAATTTTTTTTGTTATTTTTTAGTTTATTACGAAAAGAGTAAATTTTGTTCATTTTTTGGTTTTGATATTCTATGGTCATTGGTGCAGTTTAAGAATTTTATGAGGTGTTTTGATGTACTTTTCTTGATTTTTATATCTTTCGGACATCTACGAGGAAAAAATAATTTTTTAGTAATTTTTGGGTTCGGTACGAAAAAGTGTAAAGTTTTGTTAATTTTTTTCGCAATATTCTAAGGTCATTGGTGCAGTTTGAGAATTTTTTGAGGTATTTTGATGTACTTTTCTTGATTTTTATATCTTTCGTATATTTACGAGATAGATCAAAGTTTTGTTCATTTTTTCGTTTTGATATTCTAAGGTTATTGGTGTAGTTTGAGAATTTTTTTAGGTGTTTTGATTTATTTTTCTTGATTTTGATATCTTTCAGTCATTTACGAGGGAAAAGTAAATTTTTTGTTATTTTTCTGATAGTTACGATAAAGATTAAACTTTTTTTCATTTTTTGTTTTGATATTATAAGCTCATTGGTGCATTTTGAGAATTTTTGAGGTGTTTTGATGTACTATTCTTGATTTTTATGTCTTTCGGACATTTACGAGGAAAATTTAATTTTTTATTATTTTTTCGGACAATTACGAAAAAGTGTAAAGTTTTGTTCATTTTTCGTTTCGATATTCTCATATCACTAGTTCATTTTTAGATATTTTTGAGGTGTTTTGATGTACTTTTCTTTATTTTGATATCTTTCAGACATTTACGATGAAAATATAATTTTTTTGTTATTCTTAAGATAGTTACGGAAAAGAGTAAAGTTTCGTTTAGATATTTTAGGGTCACTAGTACAGTTTGGGAATTTTTTGAGGTGTTTTGATGTACTTTTCTTGATTTTTATATCTTTTGGACATTTACAAGGGTAATTAAATTTTTTGTTAATTTATGGACAGTTACGAGAAAGAGTAAAGTTTTGTTCATTTCTTCGTTTTGATATTCCAAGGTCATTGGTGTATTTTGAGATTTTTTGAGGTGTATAATGTACTTTTCTTGATTTTTATATCTTTCAGACATTTACGAGGAAATTTTTTCCGGATAGTTACGAATAAGAGTAAAGTTTGTACATTTTTTCGTTTCGATATTCTAAGGTCACTGGTGCAGTTTGAGAATTTTTTGTGGTATTTTGATGTACTTTTCTTGATTTTTATATCTTTCCGACATTTACGAGGACATTTTTTTATTTTGTTATTTTTCGAACAATTACGAAAAAGTGAAAAGTTTTGTTCATTTTTTCGTTTTCATATGGTAAGGTCAATGGTGTAGTTTGAGAATTTTTTGAGGTGTTTTGATGTACTTTCCTAGATTTTTATATCTTTCGAAAATTTACGAGGAAAAATAAATTTATTATTATTTTTCAGACAGTTACTAAAAATAGTTAAGATTTGTTCATTTTTTCGTATCGATATTCTAAGGTCATTGTTGCAGTTTGAGAATATTTTGAGGTAATTTGATGTACTCTGCTTGATTTTTATATCTTTCGAGCATTTACGCGTAAAACTAATTTGTTTTGTTATTTTTCGTCCAGTTACGAAAAAGAGTAAAGACTTTTCATCTTTTTGTATCGATATTCTAAGGTCATTGGTGCAGTTTGAGAATTTTTTGAGGTGTTTTCATATACTTTTTTTTATTCTTATACCTTTGAGTCATTTACGAGGAAAAATTAATTGTTTTTTTTTTTTTTCGAAGACTAACTAAAAAAGAGTAAAGTTTTGTTCTTTTTTTCATTTCGATATTCGAAATTCATTGTGTAGTTTGAGAATTTTTTAGGTGTTTTGATTTATTTTTCTTGATGTTTATATCTTTCTAACATTTACGAGGGAAAAGTAATTTTTGTTATTTTTTTGATAGTTACCATAAAGAGTAAAGTTTCTTTCATTTTTTGTTTTGATATTATAAGGTCATTGGTGCATTTTGAGAATTTTTTGAGGTGTTTTGATGTACTATTCTTGATTTTTATATCTTTCGGACATTTACGAGGAAAAGATAATTTTTATATTATTTTTCAATCAGTAACTAAAAATAGTAATGGTTTGTTCCTTTTTTCGTTTCGATAATATAAGGTCACTGGTGCAATTTTAGAATTTTTTGAGGTGTTTTGATGTACTTTTCTTGAGTTTGATATCTTTCAGGCATTTACGAGGAAAAATTATTTTTTTTATTCTTCGGATAGTTACAAAAAAGAGTTAAGTTTTGTTCATTTTTTCGTTTAGTTATTCTAAGGTCGCTGGTGCAGTTTGAGATGTTTTGATATTTTTTTCTTGATTTTTATATCTTTTGGACATTTAAGAGGGAAATTAATTTTTTAGTTAATGTTTGGACAGTTACGAAAAAAAGTAAAGTGCTGTTCATTTTTTTCATTTCGATATTCTAAGGTCATTGGTGTAGTTTGAGAATTTTTTTAGGTGTATTGATGTACTTTTCTTTATTTTTATATCTTTCGGACATTTACAATGAATTTATTTTTTTATATTTTTCAAACAATTACGAAAAAGTGTAAAGTTTTGTTCATTTTTTCTTTTCGATATTCTAAGGTCACTAGTGCAGTTTGAGAAGTTTTTGATGTGCTTTTCTTGATTTTTATATCTTTCTGACATTTATGAGGAAAAAATTAATTTTTTTGTTATTTTTTGGAAAGTTACGAAAAAGTGTAAAGTTTTGTGTATATTTTTGTTTTGATATTCTATGATCATTGGTGCAGTTTGAATTTTTTTTAAGGTGTTTTAATGTACTTTTCGTGATTCTTTATATCTTCCGGACATAAAAGATGAAAAATTAAAATTTCTGTTATTTTTCGGACAGTTACGAAAAAGAGTAATGGTTTTTTTATTATTTCATTTCGATATTCTAAGGTCATTGGTCCGGTTTGAGAATTTTTTGAGGTGTTTTGATGTACTTCTCTTTATTTTTATATCTTTCGGACATTTACGAGGAAAAATTATTTGTTTTGTTATATTTTGGACAGTAACAAAAGAGTGTAAAGTTTTGTTTATTTTATCGTTTCCATATTCTAAGGTCATTGGTGCAGTTTGAGATTTTTTTTAGGTATTTTGATGTACTTTTCGTTTTTTTTTTTATATCTTTCGGATATAACCGATAAAGAATTAAAATTACTATTATTTTTCGGATGGTTACAAAAGAGAGTAACATTTTTTTTATCATTTCGTTACGATATTCTAAGGTCATTGGTCCAGTTTGAGAATTTTTTGAGGTGTTTTGATGTACTTTTCTTGATTTTTATATCTTTCGGACATTTACGAGAGTAAACTAAATTTGTTATTTTTCGGAAAGTTATGAAAAAAGGGTAAAGTGTTGTTCATTTTTTGGGTTCGATATTCTAAGGTCATTGGTGTAGTTTGAGATTTTTTGGAGGTGTTTTGTTGTACTTTTCTTGATTTTGATATCTTTCGGACATTTACGAGAGTAAACTAAATTTGTTATTTTTCGGAAAGTTATGAAAAAGAGTAAAGTGTTGTTCATTTTTTGGGTTCGATATTCTAAGGTCATTGGTGCAGTTTAATTTTTTTTTGAGGTGTTCTGATGTACTTTTCTTGATTTTTATATCTTTCGGACATTTACGAGGAAAAATTAATTTTGTTGTTATATTTGGACAGTTAAGAAAAAGTGTAAGATTTTATTCATTTTTTCGTTTCGATATTCTAAGGTCATTAGTGTAGTTTGAAAATTTTTTGAGGTGTTTTGATGTACTTTTCTTTAATTTTATATCTTTCGGACATCTACGAGGAAAAAATAATTTTTTTGTTATTTTTTGGTTTGTTACGAAAAAGAGTAAAGTTTTGTTCATTTTTTCGTTTTGATATTCTAAGGTCATTAGTGTAGTTTGGAATTTTTTTGAGGTGGATTGATGTACTTTTCTTGATTTTTATAGCTTTCGGACATTTATGAGGAAATATTATTTTTTTTGTTATTTTTCAGACATTACAGAAAAGAGTAAAGTTTTGCTCATTTTTTCATTTTGATATTCTAAGGTCATTGGTGTAGTTTGAGAATTTTTTGAGGTATTTTGATATACTTTTCTTGATTTTTATATTTTTCGAACATTTATGAGTAAAATTTTTTTTTTTGTTATTTTTCGTACTGTTACGAGGAAGATTAAAGATTTGTTCATTTTTTTGTTTCGATATCCTAAGGTTATTGGTGTAGTTTGAGAATTTTTTTAGGTGTTTTGATTTACTTTTCTTGATTTTTATATCTTTCAGTCATATACGAGGGAAAAGTAAATTTTTTGTTATTTTTCTGATGGTTACGATAAAGATTAAACTTTTTTTTCATTTTTTGTTTTGATATTATAAGCTTATTGGTGCATTTTAAGAATTTTTGAGTTGTTTTGATGTACTATTCTTGATTTTTCTATCTTCCGGACATTTATGGAAAAAAAATAATTTTTTTGTTATTTTTCGGACAGTTACGAAAAAGTGTAAAGTTTTGTTCATTTTTCGTTTCGATATTATAATGTCACTGATGCATTTTTAGATATTTTTGAGGTGTTTTGATGAACTTTTCTTTATTTTGATATCTTTCAGACATTTACGAGAAAAAAATAATTTTTTTGTTATTCTTTAGATAGTTACGACAAAGAGTAAAGTTTTGTTCGTTTAGATATTCTAAGGTCACTAGTACAGTTTGAGAATTTTTTGAGGTGTTTTGATGTACTTTTCTTGATTTTTATATCTTTTGGACATTTAGGAGGGAAATTAATTTTTTTGTTAATTTGTGTATAATTACGAAAAAGAGTAAAGTTTTGTTCATTTTTTCGTTTCGATATAATAAGGTCGTTGTTGTAGTTTGAGAAATTTTTGAGGTGTATAATGTACTTTTCTTGATCTTTATATCTTTCGGACATTTATGAGGAATTGTTTATCGTATAGTTACGAAAAAGAGTAAAGTTTTGTTCATTTTTTCATTTCGATATTATAAGGTCACTGGTGCAGTTTGAGAATTTTTTGAGGTGTTTTGATGTACCTTTCTTGATTTTTATATCTTTCTGACATTTACGAGGAAAAAATAATTTTTTTGTTATTTTTCGAACAATTAAGATATAGTGAAAAGTTTTGTTCATTTTTTCAGTTTGATATTCTTAGGTCATTGGTGCAATTTGAGTTTTTTTTGAAGATTTTTGATGTACTTTTCTTGATTTTTATATCTTTCGAACATTTACGAGGAAGAATAAATTTTTTTCTTATTTTTCAGAAAGTTACGAAAAAGATTAAAGTTTTGTTTATTTTTTCGTTTCTATATTTTAAGGCCATTGGTGCAGTTTGAGAATTTTTTGCGGTGTGTTGATGTACTTTTCTTGATTTTTATATCTTTCGGACATTTACGAGGAAAAACTATTTTTTTTGTTATTTTTTGGACAATTACAAAAAGGGTAAAGCTTTGTTCATTTTTTCGTTTTAATATTCTACGACCATTGGTGCATTTTGAGAGTTTTTTGAGGTGTTTTGATATACTTATCTTTATTTTTATATATTTGGGACATTTACGAGGAATTATTTTTTTTTTGTTATTTTTTGGGTAGTTACTAAAAATAGTAAAGTATTGTTCATTTTTTTTGTTTCGATATTGTAAGGTCATTGTTGTAATTTGAGAAGTTTTTTGACGTACTTTTCTTGATTTTTCTATCTTGCGGACATTTATGAGGAAAATATAATTTTTTTGTTATTTTTCGGACAGTTACTAAAAAGAGTAAAGCTTTGTTTATTTTTTCGTTTCGATATTCTAAGGTCATTGGTGCAGTTTGAGATAGTTTTTGGGGTGTTTTGATGTACTTTTTTTTATTTTTATATCTTCCAGACATTTACAAGGAAAAAATAAATTTTTTATTATTTTTCGTACAGTTACGAAAAAGAGTAAAGTTTTGTTCATTTTTTCGTTTCGATATTCTAATGGTGCAGTTTGAGATTTTTTTGAGGTGTTTTGACGTACTTTTCTTGATTTCTATATCTTTCGGATATTTACAACGAAAATTTAATTTAATTTTTATTTTTTGGACAGTTACGAAAAAGAGTAATGTTTTGGTCATTTTTTGTTTCGATGTTGTAAGGTCATTGGTGCAGTTTGAGAATTTTTTGAGGTGTTTTGATGTACTTTTCTAGATTTTTATATCTTTCAGACATTTACGAGGAAAAGATAATTTTTTTTTTATTTTTCAGATAGGTACTACAAAGAGTAAAGGTTTGTTCATTTTTTTGTTTCGATATTCTAAAGTAATTGATGTTGTTTGAGAATTTATTGAGGTGTTTTGATGTACTTTTCTTGATTCTTATATCTTTCAGACATCTACGAGGAAATTTTTTTCTTTTGTTTTTTTTTGGTTCGTTACGAAAAATGAGTAGAGTTTTGTTCAGTTTTTCATTTCAATATTCTAAGGTCATTGGTGCAGTTTGAAATTTTTTTTTGATGTACTCATCTTGATTTTTATATTTTTCGAACATTTACGAATAAAAATAATTTTTTTGTTATATTTCGTACAGTTACAAAATAGAGTAAAGTTTTGTTCATTTTTTCGTTCAGATATTCCAATGTCATTGGTGTAGTTTGAGAATTTTTTGAGGTATTTTAATATACTTTTGTTGATTTTTATATCTTTTGGAGATTTACGAGGGAAATTAATTTTTTTGTTAATTTTTACACAGTTATGAAAAAGAATAAAGTTTTTTTCATTTTTTCGTTTCGATATTCTCAGGTCATTGGAGTAGTTTGAGAATTTTTTGAGGTGTATAATGTACTTTTCTTGATTTTTATATCTTTCGGACATTTACGAGGATTTTTTTTTCCGGATAGTTACGAAAAAGTCTAAAGTTTTGTTCATTTTTTTGTTTTGATATTCTAAGGTCACTGGTGCAGTTTAAGAATTTTTTGAGGTGTTTTGATGTACTTTTCTTGATTTTATATCTCTTTGACATTTACGAGGAAAATTTATTTTTTTTGTTATTTTTCGAACAATTACGAAAAAGTGTAAAGTTTTATTCATTTTTTTCGTTTCGATATTCTAATGTCATTGGTGCAATTTGAGATTTTTTGATGTACTTTTCTTGATTTTTATATCTTCCGAACATTTACGAGGAAGAATAAATTTTTTTGTTATTTTTCAGAAAGTTACAAAAAAGATTAAAGTTTTGTTCATTTTTTTCGTTTCGATATTTTAAGGCCATTGGTGCAGTTTGAGAATTTTTTGAGGTGTTTTGATTTAATTTTCTTGATTTTTTTATCTTCCGGACATTTATAAGGAAATTTTTTTTTTTTGTTATTTTTCGGAAAATTACGAAAAGGGTAAAGTTTTGTTCATTTTTTTCGTTATGATATTCTAAGGCCATTGGTGCAGTTTGAGAATTTTTTGAGGTGTTTTAATGTACTTATCTTTATTGTTATATCTTTGGGACATTTACGAGGAAAAAAATTTTTTTTGTTATATTTCGGGCAGTTACTAAAAATAGTAAAGTTTTGTTCATTTTTTCGTTTCGATATTCTAAGGTCATTGGTGTAGTTTGAGAATTTTTTTGAGGTGTTTTGATGTATTTTTTTTTATTTTTATATCTTTTGGACATTTAGGAGGATAAATTAATTTTTTTGTTATTTTTCGAACAGTTACTAGAAAGAGTAAAGTTTTGTTCATTTTTTCGTTTCGATATTCTAAGGTCATTGGTGCAGTTTGAGATATTTTTTGAGGTGTTTTGGTGTATATTTCTTGATTTTTATATCTTTCGGACATTTACGAGGAAAACATAATTTTTTTGTTATTTTTCGGACAATTACGAAAAAGAGTAAAATTTTGTTCATTTTTCTTCTCGATATTCCAAGGTCATTGGTGCAGTTTGAGACTTTTTTAAGGTGTTTTGACATACCTTTGTTGATTTTTACAACTTTCGAAGATTTACAATGAAAAATTAATTTTTTTTATTTTTCGGACAGTTACGAAAAAGAGTAAAGTCTTGGTCATATTTTGTTTCGATATTCTGAGGTCATTGGTGCAGTTTGAGAATTTTTTGAGGTGTTTTAATGTACTTTTCTAGAATTTTATATCTTTCAGACATTTACGAGGAAAAAATAATGTTTTTAATATTTTTCACACAATTATTAGAAAGAGTAAAGGTTTGTTCATTTTTTCTTTTCGATATTCTAAGGTCATTGGTGCTGTTTGAGAATTTATTGAGGTGTTTTGATGTAGTTTTCTTGATTCTTATATCTTTCGGACATCTACGCGGAAAAAATAATTTTTTGTTATTTTTAGGTTCGTTACGAAAAAAGAGTAAAGTTTTGTTCATTTATTCGTTTCGATATTCTAAAGGTCATTGGTGTAGTTTGAGAATTTTTTGAGGTATTTTAATGTAATCTTCTTGATTTTTATATCTTTCAAATATTTACGAGTAAAAAATAATTTTTTTGTTATTTTTTATATAGTTACGAAATAGATTTAAGTTTTATTCATTTTTCATTTCGATAATCTAATGTCATTGTGCAGTTTGATAATTTTTTAAGGTGTTTTGATATACTTTTCTTGATTTTTATATCTTTTGGTCATTTACGAGGAAAAATAATTTTTTTTATTTTCCGAATACTTACGAAAAGTAGCTAAGTTTTGTTCATTTCTTCATTTCGATATTTAAAGTTCATTGGTATAGTTTGAGAATTTTTTTAAAGTGTTTTGAGTTACTTTTCTTGATTTCTATATCTTTGAGACATTTACGAGAGAAAAGTAATTTTTTGGTTATTATACTGATAGTTACGATCAAGAGTAAAGTTTTGTTCATTTTTTGTTTCGATATTATAAGGTCATTGGTGCATTTTGAGAATTTTTTGAGGTGTTTCGATGTACTATTCTTGATTTTATATCTTCCGAACATTTACGAGAAAAAAATATTTATTTTGTTATTTTTCGGACAATTACGAAAAAGTGTAAAGTTTTGTTCATTTTTTCGTTTCGATATTCTAAGGTCACTGGTGTAGTTTTAGAATTTTTTGTGTGTTTTGATGTACTTTTCTTTATTATTATATCTTTCAGACATTAACGAGGAAAACATATATTTTTGTTATTCTTCAGATAGTTACGAAAAAGAGTAAAGTTTTGTTCATTTTTTCGTTTAGATATTCTAAGGTCACTTGTGCATTTTGAGAATTTTTTGAGGTGTTTTGATGTACTTTTCTTGATTTTTATATCTTTTGAACATTTACGAAGGAAATTAATTCTTTTGTTAATTTTTGGACAGTTACAAAAAAGTGTAAAATTTTGTTCATTTTTTCGTTTCGATATTCTTAGGTCGTTGGTGAAGTTTGAGAATTTTTTGAGGTGTATTGATGTACTTTTCTTGATTTTTATATCTTTCGTACATTTACGAGCATAAATTTTTATTTTTTTATCTTTCGACCAGGTACGAAAGAGTGTAAAGTTTTGTTAATTTTTTCGTTTCGATATTCTAAGGTCAGTGGTGCAGTTTGAGAATTATTTTGAGGTGTTTTGATGTACTTTTCTTTAGTTTTATATCTTTCTGACATTTACGAGGAACAATTAATTTTTTTGTTATTTATCAGACAGTTACGAAAAACAGTAAAAAAAAATTCATTTTTTCGTTATGATATTTTAATTTCATTGGTTCAGTTTGAGGTTTTTTTGAGGTGTTTTGATGTACTTTTCTTGATTTTTATAGCTTTCGGACATTTATGAGGAAATATTATATTTTTTGTTATTTTTCGGACATTATAGAAAAGAGTAAAGTTTTGCTCATTTTTTCATTTTGATATTCTAACGTCATTGGTGCATTTTGAGAATTTTTTGAGGTGTTTTGATGTACTTTTCTTGATTTTTATATCTTTCGGACATTTACGAGGAAAAAATATTTTTTTTGTTATTTTTCGGACGATTACGAAAAATATTAAAGTTTTGTTCATTTTTTCGATTTGATAGTCTAAGGTCATTGGTGCAGTTTGAGAAATATTGAGGTGTTTTGATGTGCTCTTCTTGATTTTTATATTTTTCGGACATTTTGTAACACCCCGAAAACTAATAGGCTAAACTAGCGCTTGACGTGAGGGTTATTGTCGTAAATAACTCCCGGTACTCAATATATATGTTTTTGGTTTAGAACGTCAAGGTATGACTCCCCAAGTACCAACCATGGGTCCTTAAGGAGGACCCAAAAATATGGCCCACAACAGTCCACCCACTAGAGGGGATCCACGACCAGTTGGTGGACCCATGCCCCGTGGGTGAGGGGTCGTGGGTCAGGGCCCCAGGAAGTAAGTTGCAGGACCGAACCCACGGACCACCAGATGCCACGTGGGTCCATCCACAGACCGTGGCAGTGGGGTCGTGGGTAGTCACCTGAAACTGCCTTTTGGCAATTAAGTGTAGGGGCGTTTTGGGGTTTTCCAGTTTTAATTGATATTAAGTGACGTCGTTTTATACTAAAATAGAACACCTATATAAGGATTTTAAGTCACCAAATTAAGTCATCCTCCTCATAATTCCAAATCCCAAAAGAAAGACCCAAACCCTCTCCAAAAATTCTCTCTAGAACTCCAAGGAAGAATAAGAAGGAAGGTGAAGCTAGGGTTGAATGATCAAGAGCTTCTACTCAATTTCATTAGAATTCATAGCTAAGGTATGGTAGTTCTTCATCCATGGATAGAATTCCTCCATGGAGCCCCTTTAAAATCCTCGTAGTCAAAGCTAGAAATCCCAAAAGTTAGGGTTTGACTTCAATCTCATGGATTCCTTTCAAATTCGTTTTTAATGATTGAATTATGTTTTATTATGGATATATTGGTGATTTTATATGATTTTATGTTGAATTCCTCAAGAATCCATGAATTTCCCTATTGTCTCAATTTGGATCTCAAAGTGTGGGTATTGATTGATACAAGTAGAGTATGATGAGATTATGCTTGTAGTAATTGATCTCTTTTGTAACGACTCGGAAAAAATGATAGGTTAAGCAAGAGCCTATGACTTTGTGTTGACTTTATAATGAGGTTCTATGAGGGGTTTATATGTAATTTCTTTTTAATTGTGTAACTCCGATAATTTAAAATGAATATGAAGAAGCTTGAAATTGGAAGTAGTCATTTTTGGAAAAGAAAATCAGAATCTGGAAATTCGGCCAAGTGTGGAAATCAGTGAGTTTTTGGCCAACTTTGAGCGGTCATAACTCCTAGATCAGGATGATCCAGGAGTAGTTC
>NW_006238969.1:204005-245550 GCF_000226075.1 Solanum tuberosum
CCTTACCTACTTCTATATGTGCTTACTCAAGCCTAAAACAAAGAGTTCCTAGAAGCTTGGGTTATGTTTTGGAGTCTTATGTGAAAAAGAGTTTTCCATGGTCTCCTTATGTCATGCATGTTTTAAATGAATTCTTATTAAATGAGAAAATGAGTTTTCATAAATTTATGTTCCTCATGTTGATGTGCATCTATACTGATTTGCCTAAATGTTGCATGAGTTAAATTATGAGCATGTTTAAAAGTGTTTTGAATATCCTTCCACTACAACTCCATCCATCGGCAAATATCCTGTACCGTGGCACGGCTAAACCAGCCTTTTCTCCTAAAGAAGATTTCCTACTAACCGGATTTTGGAATTTCTTACTTTCTGGGGCATATCTGCCCAGTTCTTCTCGACTGGACGCCCGGTTCTAGACAAAGGGGGGTTACCACCACATCCTTTCCCGATAGGCTTGAGGTTCTTCATAGGCAGGAGGGGTAGAAAGGGTTTGGAATTCGACCTCCCCTTATACGCTCTAAAAGGGGGTCATGGACTCCTTTTTAGTTTAGGATCCCCTTTCCTTTCCCAGTCGGCTGGAAAGTGGATGCAGAATTACCGGTCTTAGTCTTCAACTTTTGGCTTAAAAAAGGAAAAAAATTTCAGTTAAGTCAAAAAGCTCCTTTGCGGAATACCAGAAAAAGAGATGAATTAGCGAATCATAGGGCTAAGTCGAATCATGCCTGAACCTTCTTCGTCGGAGACTGAGTTAATATACAATCCCACTTTGGAGACTTTCCCGCCCTACAAATCTTTTAACAATGGAGTCTTGACTTGACTTAGCTTGATCCTCCTCCTCATCTTCTTCTTCTTGTTCTTCTTCTCCTTATCCTTCTCCTCCTCCTCCTCCTCCTGGTCCTCCTCATCTCCTTATCCTTCTCCTCCTCCTCCTCCTCCTGCTCCTCCTCATCCTCTCTTCTTCTTCTTCTTCTTCTTCTTCTTCTTCTTCTTCTTCTTCTTCTTCTTCTTCTTCTTCTTCTTCTTCTTCTTCTTCTTCTTCTTCTTCTTCTTCTTCTTCTTCTTCTTCTTCTTCGCCTTCTTCTTCGCACCACGAGGAACTGAGACCAGCTGGTGCTTTCTGATGTGGTCACTGCCCTCCAGTCTGCTGAGGGGGAAACACCGATCAGATCATTGGTTGGCTCTAAGTCAACTTTAGGCGTCGGCTCCAGCTCCAGCCCCAAAGGCAGCACCGCCTCTTCGTACAAGTCTGCTAATACCGAGGATGATATAGTGCCACCCCGTTCTGATCCCCAGCAGATCCTGCAGAGCCTAACAGGTGGTGCGTGGATGGCCAGTACCAAATCTACAAGGATGGTTGTATGCTGACCGAGAAGGACATGATGGCCAGATTGAACACAGAGGAGCGTCGGGCTCTCACAGGCAGCCTCCACACCGCACCCGCCATCCACGATCTCTTTCGGAGGCACAAGTGCGAATGGATAGCCCGTAGTCCAGGGTCTTATAGTGAGGAGATCGTTAGGGAGTTCTATGCTTCCTATGCCGCTACCATCCGTGGGTCAATCTCAAGCGGGCAAAATCCGTAGCTCAGCCCCAACTTGAGGCCACATTAGTTCGGGGATTCTCTGTGGACATCTCTGATACAAACATCCGCAGGTTTATCTATGGCCTGGTGATACGTCCAAACTTACACTTCAAATAAGAATTGTAAACGGTCGATGTCAATTTACAGAACTCAACTAGAGTTGAGGTCGATCCCACATAGAATTTCTTTACAAATAAGGTTTCACTGTCGCATATATTCGAATGTCATTATTATTTCCTAAACAAATAACAACGGAAAGTAAATTGGGTGTGATTGAGATGTTATAATTACCAAAACTTGCAGTCAAAATCCAAATTAATGACTAACAGACTATTTTGTTGTAAAGTTGATTCAGTTGATTAAGAGAAACCAGGATTGTGTTCACCATAACGTTAGTTTTAGTGTTCTTCTATAATTGAATTTCAGACGATTCAATGTTTACAAAGTCATTGCGAGTTAATTTTATCTGACACTTCTCAGTCTAATCAGACAACTTTCACTCACGCCTTCTTAGCCTTAGAGTGTTACTAACATGGACCCTCGCTTACAATGGTTTGAGGTTAAAGTTCTTTTCTCTCGAACTTAAACTTTTAACTCCAATTCGTTAGTTTAGTTCAGCTTTTTCCTAACTGATATTTTTCTCTCGAACAAATACTAGATACATGCTCAATCTAATGTGTGCACTCATCAGATTATAAAGATAACGAAAGCTAAAACTACAGATTGTAAACACTGAATGTCTTTCACTCGTTTTATGAAATTACAGTTAAAACTACATCATAGATCCCACAGCTCCAGTCGTGGTGTTTAGCCCCTCATGGTTTCACGAAAACAAACAACAATACATAATGAAAACATGATATAAAGACTTACGAGAATAATCAGCAAATCAACGATCACATTAATAATCTGTGAATCAGAATCCAAACTTCAAACTGATCGTAATAATCAAAATAAAATATCCAAAACTAAAATAATTCAGAACTCAATCGTCGTTCAAGCTTAGATACGCTTAAAAAAAACCTAATTAATTCAAAATAGAATGTTTAAAATGAGTCATATTCGAACTAGGATTGAAATGTCGGTCAACTCCATGGTCACTTCTACGGCTCGTCGAGGGCTTCACGGACCGTGAAGCCCTCCATGATCTTCCCTTAGAACTCCCCAACATTGGTTTTCAAAACTTGATCATTGTAATTTGCATCACGGACTGTCATAAGGACCACAGCCCGTGAAGACGTTTGTGGTCTTAGACTTTCCCAAAATTTGGGTCTTCAATGCCATCCATTGGAAAGGGGACTACGGACTGCACCACGGACCGTCATAGGAACCATGGGCCGTTGTGATGACCACGGGCCGTGAAGTCGTTGGTGGTATTCACTTGGTTCCAACATTTTTTACTTTTCCTTGCCCAACCACTAGGTCACTTTCACGAGTGTTTCTACGATCCGTAGTGAAGACCACGGCTCCTGAGATTGTCCGTGGTCTTTACTTCACCTTCACTGATTTCTTCTTCATTTCCATCTTCTTTTACTTTTGCCTGTTTCACCTGTATAAACACTATCAAACACATTATATCCACATAAATACACTCGAGTCTAGTTTTAATCGTTAGTTTTCAAGCATTAAATGTGCCAAGATTTCGCGGCATATCTTCACCCTCAACTTAGAACCATTACTTGTCCTCATGTGATGAGAAATCAGTACAATCAGCGCTCAAATCATTTACAAACTTTTGACACTATGCAACAACTATTTCAAACACAATTTGTATCCCAAAATCCTAAATCTAACATGTAAGGATCAATATATGACATCTCATTATTCAAAGTCAATCATGCTTATGCCTGTGAATTACCAGCTCACACAATCTACTTTCAAATACAATCATTGTGTCCTCACACCAAAGAAGTCCCTCACTCATGATAGTTGGGACTGAGTACTACGCTCACGTTCTCAAAGAACTTCTAACACCAACAACAAACTACCATAGGCTTGCCCTTGCTTTCTACGCTCTATCTTTCAAACACCCGGAATAGGATCACTATAGGACTTTATTGGCTTATAACATAGGCTCAGGCTAGGGAATGGATATTTGGTTTCGTGAGTGACTAGTCCCTTGGTTTTCCAAAGTTTCGTTTTCACATAACTCTTTTCTAAGTGATTCCCTCTATAGAGTCAATTTCCTAAATGGTCACCCAAGTTTAGGAAATTTCCATGAAATATCATTTATGTTTCATTTAGGACCAAAATATCACTCAACTATCACTATTTTCCTCAAAATATACTTGACACTTCAAAAGTCTTACTCTCTCCTAGTTGGCATGACATGTCATTAAAGTTTTTTTTAATTAATAGACTAGTTTGATTCATTAAACTCATTTAACTAAAATAATGATCATATTATTTTTAAAATATATATATATATATTAGTTTATCAAGAGTAAATCTTCAAACTTAAAGAAACTTTTATTATAATTAAACTTTTTATTTTTTTATGTTATGAAGAAAATGTTTTTAAAATGTACTATAATATCATTAATTTTGAATACTTATAAACATATACATTAAAAAAAATCGATATACAAATCACTCATTAATGCTAACTTACATCAATTAATCATAATTTTTTTTATAATGAATCAATAATATTAAATGTCAATTAACTATTACAATAGAATCAATTGTGTATTTTGAAATTCATGCTTACAATATTTTTTTCTTGAAAAAAAATAGAAAGTGAATAATATTATTACTATTTTTTATCCCAAAATAAATAAATATTAAATATCTCAAAAGTTTCCTTCTATTCTAGTTGATATATCATGTTATTAAATAATCATTTGAAAAAATAATAGACCTATTAATTTATCAAACTTATGTCTCTAAAAAATAAATATATAAATTACATGAGAGTTTATGAAGATTATAAAAAAATTAAAAAAAACAACTAATTCCTTATATTTTTTTACCAAACAAAATTCAATGAAAAAAACTTTGTGTGCAATTATTACTTGATAATTTTCAAAATCCCTAAGTAAATTATTTGAAAATTTTAAGCAATTTTTTTAAAAATAAAAGTATTCAAATAAATTTGTAAGGTTGACAAAAAAAATTAGTAAGAAAGAGAAAATTATTATTTTTATTCTTTTATTGATGTATTATATTATATTTAAACTTATCATACAATTAAACACCAATATATATTCTTATCTCATCCCAAATTCATGAAATACAAGTAATAATTAATTGACTTGCCTATTTTAATTCAATAATATACATATTATATGAGATTAATATACTGATAAATAAAGATCAAAAATTTACTTTCTAATATAAATATTATCGCCTTTCTATTTTCTTTTCAAAAAAAGATATTATAAGTATGAATTTCAAAGTACCAATTAATTATTTTTTAATAGTTAATTGAACTTTAATATTATTGATCCATTATATAACATATGATTAATTGATGTAAGTTGACATTCATGAGTGATTTATATATCAATATTTTTTGAATATATGTGTTTATAAGTATTCAAAATTGATGACATTATAGTAGTTTTAAAAAACTATTTTTCATAGCATAAAAAAATTTATTATGATAAAAGATTCTTAAGCATGAAATTTCTTCTTAATAAACTAATTTATACTTTTTAGGAAATAATAATATCATTATATTAGTGAAATTAGTTTGATGAATTAAAAAAGTCTATTCTTAAAAAAAAAAAAACTTCAATGACATGGCATGCCAACTAGGTGAGAGTGAAACTTTTGAAGTCTTAAGTATATTTGGAGGAAAATAGTGATAGTTGAGTGATATTTTGGATATAAATGAAACATAAATGATATTTCAAGGCAATTTCCTAAACTTGGGTGACCATTTAGGGAATTGACTCCTTTTTCTTTAATTCAACACGACCCAGTAGCCCTTATTTTCTTTTTATTTTTCTTTTTCTTTTCTTCTTTTTCTGTTCTTTTCTTTACACTTTTTTTTATATATGCAATTTTATATGCACTTAGCTCACTGGTTAAACCTTCTTTTTCACTTTTTCTTTCTGCTCGAATTGCAATCACCCTCAACTTAAGCTTTTGGCCTGAGTAGTGATATCGTACCTTTGGAGAACCAAGGATATGATATGTGTTGGGTAAGAACAAAGACTGATTTAAGGCTCAAATTGGGTTCAAGTGATAAGTTTTTCATTTGGTTCTTTTATTTTTGGATTTTTTACTAGTTTAACAAAAATGGCCTACTGATCCTTTCCTATCCGGTTATTGTCAGATTCAAGCAAGACTACTCGGGAAGTTCTAGTTTTTTGTTCCTAATGTTAGACTTCAATCAAAACTTACACACACGACACAGGACTACATTTTTCAGTTTCTTGGTTCACCAATTAATTGGTCAGACTAGCCATGTTCAACATATCAGTATCTAAGATGTCATCTAAAGATCCTAACAGTCAAACTTCGATTCAAGTCCTCATTTTTCACAGACTAGATGTTGCACAGCTCAACACACAAAACACCCAAAAACAGTAACACAGAGTCAACCTCCATTTTTTTAACAGCTATGGCAGGTTGCTCACTACCCCCTCCGCAAAAGAAAGGACTTTTCCCTCAAAGTCAATACAGAACAATAAAACACACAGGGCTATGAGGAGGGGTCATACATATGGCGCTCTAGGCACCGGTCTCCGGATCAACATTGGCATCCTTATTAGTGGGTGCACTCTCAGAACTCGGTACATGATCAGGTTGGGTTTCACTTGCCGGGGTAGGTGCTCCACTACCAGAAGCTCCAGCTAACACATCATCTCGTTGTTGTTGCTCACGGGCAACTTTCTCTCTCTATGCCTTCCTTGATGCCTTGCGGGCTTTCTTTTCTTGCCTTCTTTCCTCTTGGGACATGTCAGCAGGTATCTGCTCCTCAGATTCTCCGGCTCTTTGTTTCCTCTTGCCGGACTTACTCGTGGGTAGGTCTCCCCAGAGATCATCAATTGATTGAGTGGAGAGTGCCTGATTTAGCATTTTCATTAAAGAATTTGGCAGCATCGAAGTGGGTACCTGTACTGGCTTTTCAGCCAGTTTAGCAACCTGAGTTCGCATCTCAGCCAACTGTGCTTTGAACTCTTTAGTATCTACTGACCCGACATCCTAGAATCGATCTTGAACAAGGTTCTCCAAACCATTTATTCTGTCTTTTAAGACAGCCAGCTCCTTCTGCATCTCATCTTTGATCTCTTTTTTCGCAGCTAACACTTTTGTCTGTGTTAGCTGAGGCATCCTGATGACTATCTGATCGACCAAGGTCCTGGTTTGGCGCTGATCTGCAACCAATTTTTCAAGAAAAAAGCATAGGGATAGTGACAAAGGTACCTGGAGCCTAAGAGGCTGAAGCTGTAGGTGGTGGTGCATCTGTGGAAGGCTGTGATGACTCGCCCTGTTCTGGACCTCTATCTACATGTGGGATGTCAATTGGTATGTGAGGGACAACAAATAAGGTACCTACAACTACAGATTTCGCACCAAAGAGATGGTTCGCGACATCTTTGATCCTAGAAACTTGGATGAGTCTGAATGCTTCACCCCATTTGTCAACCAAACTATTTGGAGGAATGCTCACTTGTCGATATAATTTCCCTATCAGACAGGGAAATTGAAGTCCGAATCTCTCATTCAGATCCTTGTCTTTCATTTCAGTCGCTATAATTCTCCCCACATTTACCGAGTAACTAACCATAAGACACGCTACCAACGAAGCTAGGGAAGGGGACAAAGTATTATCATTAGCTGTCGGTTGCAATTGTGCCCGGACGACAGCCCACCAAACCTTGGCTGGAAAAGATAGTGAAACTTTGGTAATGAGTGTTGGAGTTGTTGTGACCCATACTGTATTCTCCCCATCTACAACAATTTGCTTTGCAATCCATCGCAATACCCTCTCCACAGAATTCTGATCCTCCATTGTAGTATCACTTGTGACCTCATGATGTTTGCCTTCAAAAAGGCCAACTGAAGTGGTGCAGTGTATTCTGGGCCATGTAACATCCTGTTGATAGTCGCCTCAGAGATATCTATCCATTTGCCCCGAACTATAATTGAGTTGAGTAGACCCCAGGTAATGGCCATGTCTCTCTGTCCATGCTTTGTTGTCTCTGTCTCCACTGTAAAGTTCATCAGTGTAGCTGCATAAGATGAATAAAACTCTCTGGTCAGGTGGCTAGAGTATTCTCGAGGTGTATTCCACATCCGGCCCACCAGACGATCCCTTTCTAGATCCTCATTCCTCTCAAACAGCAGCTGGCGACGGAGCATCTCAACCTCTAGGGCAGTGGTGGGTGGAACTGGAGTCGAGGTACTAGGATAAGAACCTCTCAATCTCCTCCCGGCCTCCAGGTTGTCCTCCACACGAGCACCGAATAAAGGGGACAGGGACTAGGTAGGGAGAGTACTGTCGGCCTCATCATCTTCCCCTCATTCGTCATCCGCCTCAGTAGCTGCTTGACTGCTACTAGTCTTATTCATCTTCCTCATCTTACTCTCGAAGATGGAAGCCTGCCCAATCAAAAGAGGGTGAAAAAGGGGATCCAAGGGAAGTACCTCATCGGTCTCCAAGAGTGGCCCCCCCGCCCACTTGCACATCGCAGTCACCAGTCCAGGCAGGAAGAATGCCTTCTTGTTGCACCGGTAGAACACCTTCCACTCTGAAATGATCTGCGCACCCACATTTAGTTTGATTCCCTATATAGCACAAGCCACCACCAATTCCCAGGGAAATGTCACATTGGTGCGGTTTCTCGACGGACGGATCCTCTTGGAAACCAAGTGTAGCCACCGGTTATAATCCGATGAACAGTGAGCGTTGGTGATGCCCTTAGTAGTAGCCCAGTATACCCGGTCCCGGCGAGCAGGCTCCACCAGTGTATCCTTCAACTAGCCCAAGTCCATCTCTCTCAGCTTGGCATCGAACTCCGTGTTGGAGACCTCTGGCACCTTGAGCACATCATTTATGAAGTGAGGAAGATGTCAACTCCCCGGATGTGGATGGTAGGGTGAGAGTCATCCCAGTGGATGGTAGGAACGATAACATAGAACTCCCTCACCCAGTTGGAGCCTCTGTCAGTAGGTCCCAACCAAACTCCATCAGACGGGCATAAAAGGCAGGCGCTTTCTCCTCTAGACCCAGCAAGTGAAAACCCCTATCACAGCAGAAATTATTGTTCCAGTAAGCATCATGTCTCTCCCGACTTGTGGCATCGGGAAACCGGATTAAAGGTAGATTTTCCTTGTTAAAAGCAGCCATAGTAAAAAAGTCTCCAAAATTTATGAAAGGTGCACATTACGATTCCATGAGATTAGGAAATACATGGTCAAGGAAAAAGAAAATTTTCTATTTTAAGTGGCAATGAGGCCATTGCTTTGCGGAATCCCACCAGAGCGGCCAGGATCCCGCCACAGCGGCATGAAGGAGGCCTCCACAACGGGATGAAGGCCGCCAGAGTGGCCCTCATCTAGGACGAACCTCAGGCATGATCATGGCGTTCCTTCGTCCCAAAACCCTCATTTTTCATAGAATTTCAGCAGATCAGAGTCTATAAAGTACCCTAGTACCAAAATATGTTGTTATTCTAGCAAAATAACCCCTAAATGGTGCCCGAATCTGGGTTTTATACCAAGAAACTATTAAACTTCCCCCACCCATTTTAGAAACATTTCGATCATATTTTCGTGAAATCCTTACGCTAAGAACATTGTAGAGACTTTGTGAACGTAAGGGGAGTGTCCATGCTAAGTGTTTCTAGCAAACCAAGCAACCTATATTCATAATTTTGAATAACTACACCAAGGCCTTTCTAATCAACAAATTAGCATCATGCAATCGTTGTTAAGTAAGTATCAAAGTAAAGAAAATAAGGAGCAAGAACATTACCGTAAATTGACGTTCGGAGGGAAGCGATTGAAAGTGTTTTTGGAGTTTTGAGGGTGAGTTTAGAAGGAAATGGGGGAAAATTTTCCTTTCCCCCTACTTACTAGGTTACGATACCCCACTACAATGGGAGTGTCCCCACCACCGCAGCACCACCTCAGCGGGAACTTTACCCCTCTGGCGAGGCAGGCTATCAGGTGGGCCATGTTCCTTTCTTTGTGTGTTGCATCATTTCCTTAAACGGTCCCTTGTGTAAAGAACCTGTTTCGTGCTTAAAAGTTGGAAACCACCATCCTTCGTGGTTCTGTAACGGATGGTTTCATTAGTTTGAAAGTACTCCAAAATGGCTCGTGCTCACTTCTCCGCTTGTCGTTCGGGGACGAAAGAGGGGTGAATTGGTTTCTATTGTAACGACCCAAACCGTTGTTAATTAGGAAAGGAAAAATTTTAGGAGGACTAGACCCATCATCCCGCCAGAGCGGGACATGTGCCGCTAGGACGGCGACGCTCCAGCGGGCTAGGGAGCGCTAGAGTAGAAAGGTCAGTGACAAAACTTAAATGATGCGAAATCTTATTTTTTCCTTTTTCCCAAAACACCAAAAAGAGGCTAGGATCACCCCAGAAACCCTCAAAAGGCTGCTCTAGGCTTGGGAAAGAATGAGGAAGAGAGTTCTAGAGTAAGAAAGTCGATATCTTGTGGATTTCCGGTCAAATCCATCGTCACGAGGACCGGAAACCATATTTCTAGTCATAATCCAATAGAGCTGCTTGGCACCCTGGTAGGCTAGGTTTATTAATTAAGTAGTTATAAATTCATGATTCACTGCGTAGTATATTGGTAATTGATGGTAGAATTCATGCATAGGGTTTTGTGCACCAAAAAAATGGATTGTTGTACATGTATTCCTAAGTTTACATCAGACATATGTCGTAGGAAGAAGTCTCATCCTATGAACTAGGGTTAGGTGATGGTTTGATTTCATGTTTGTGTGATGTGTGTTGGTAATTGCTCATTGTAATGCATGTATGTATGTGGATGAAGCATTGTTGATCAAACCTAATAAAATGAGTATGAAAAAACAAATGTATGCCATGATTCAACACTTGATTGTATGATTATGAGTGTGAATGTGATTGTGGTTGTGTTGATTGGATCGGGTGTCATGTTTCGACACATATATTGGATCGGGTGTCACATTCTGACACATATATTGGATCAGGTGTCACGTTTCGGCACATATAATCATACAATACTTGATTGTATGATTATTAGTGCATTCTATGTATATATGTGGGTTGGTTGTGCCGTAAGGTAAATTGGGTATATCTCGTTAATGGATGAACTGTGAATGGTGGGGCCCAAATCAGGATGTGATAAGGTAAACAGAGACCGAGGGTCCAGGTGTTACTAGGGGTTACTTAGAGAAGTGGTCTGTATTCAAATAAGGGTATGTTGTGAGTGATTGGCGGGGGTGGTAGTTGTTACATTCGAAACCTCTCTAAGAGGAAGAATGTTTAAGTTATGATCAAGACTGGAGCGATTAAGGGGTTAGAGTCAAGAGTAATAGTATATTTTGAAGAAGTCAGAAATGGTAAGGGCATAAGGATATGAAGGTGGTGGAATGAACAGTCTTATTGCATGTTTCCTACTAGTCGATTTATTATACTATGCGGTGGGCATCGGGTTAACCAATGATGACTACCAGTACGTTACGTGTGGTTGTACTGATACATAGTCTAGTTGTTGGGTCAATGATGTTTCATAGGTGAAGACGAAGACAGCCTCCAACAGCTTCTATTTTTCCTTCCATGTGGTGGGAGCTGCGTCAGTTGTTATTATGTTATAGGCCTTGTAAATCTTAGAAGCTCTTGTACCTATTTAGACTACATCCCTAGGATGTTAATTACTTTATAAGACTTAACTCGAATTGTTGACAAAACTCCTTATTTTATAATTTTTTTTCATGAATGTTATTTTATTCCCATTTTTATTAATCTTCCGCATGTCTTAAATTGTTTGGGAATCGAGGGTTCTCCTACTTAGGCATTAGAGTAGGTGCCCGCACGGCCAGGTGTGTTGGGTCGTGACAAATACGAAAAAGAGTAAGGTTTTTTTCATTTTTTCATTTCGATATTCTAAGGTCATTGGTGCAGTTTAAGAATTTTTTGAGGTATTTTGATGTACTTTTCTTGATTTTTATATATTTCACACATTTACGAGGAAAAATTAATTTTTTGTTATTTTTTGGACAGTTACGAAAAAGAGTAAAGTTTTGTTCATTTTTTCGTTTCAATATTCTAAGGTCATTCGTGAAGTTTGAGAATTTTTTGAGGTGTTTTGATGTATTTTTCTTGATTTTTGTATCATTCGGATATTTACGAGGAAAAATTATTTTTTTTGTTGTTTTTTGGAAAGTTACGAAAAAGAGTAAAGTTTTGTTTATTTTTTTGCTTCGATATTCTAAGGTCATTGGTGAAGTTTGAGAATTTTTAGAGGCGTTTTGATGTACTTTTCTTGATTTTTATATCTTTCGGACATTTACGAGGAAAAATTATTTTTTTTGTTATTTTTCGGACAGTTACGAATAAGAGTAAATTTTTGTTCATTTTCTCGTTTCAATATTCTTAGGTCATTGGTGAAGTTTTAGAATTTTTTGAGGTGTTTTGATGTACTTTTCTTGATTTTTATATCTTCCGGACATTTATAAGAAAGAATCAAATTTTTTGTTACTTTTTGGAAAGTTACGAAAATGAGTAAAGTTTTGTTCATTTTTTCGTTTAGATATTCTAAGGTCATTGGTGCAGTTTGAGAATTTTTTGAGGTGTTTTGATGTATTTTTCTTATATCTTCCGGACATTTACGAGGAAAATTTATTTTTTTTGTTATTTTTTGGACAATCACAAAAAGGATTAAAGTTTTGTTCATTTTTTCTTTTCGATATTCTAAGGTCATTGGTGCAGTTTGAGAATTTTTTGAGGTGTTTTGATATAAATTTCTTGTATTTTATATCTTACAGACATTTACGAGAAAAATTAAATTTTTTTGATATTTTTCAAACAGTTACATAAAAGAGTAAAGTTTTGTTCATTTTTTCGTTTCAATATTCTAAGGTCATTGGTGAAGTTTGAGAAATTTTTGAGCTGTTTTGATGTACTTTTCTTGATATTTATATATCTTTCGTACATTTACGAGGAAAAGTTATTTTTTTTGTTATTTTTTGGACAGTTACGAAAAAGAGTAAAGTTTTGTTCATTTTTCGTTTCAATATTCTAAGGTCATTGCTGCAGTTTGAGAAATTTTCGAGGTGTTTTGATGTACTTTTCTCAATTTTTATATCTTTCGAACATTTACTAGGAAATTTTTTTTTTCTGTTATTTTATGGACAGTTACGAAAAAGAGTAAAGTTTTGTTCATTTTTTCGTTTCGATATTCTAAGGTCATTGGTGCAATTTGAGAATTTTTTGAGGTATTTTGATGTACATTTCTTGATATCTTACGCACATTTACGAGAAAAATATAAGATTTTTTGTTATTTTTTGGACAGCTACAAAAAAGAGTAAAGTTTTGTTCACTTTTTCGTTCCGATATTCTAAGGTCATTGGTGTTAAGTTTGAGAATTTTTAAGGTGTTTTGATGTACTTTTCTTGATTTTTAGATCTTTTGGACATTTATGAGGAAAAATTATTTTTTTTGTTATTTTTCAGACAGTTACGAAAAGGAATAAAGTTTTATTTATTTTTTCATTTCGATATTCGAAGGTCATTGGTGTTGTTTGAGAATTTTTTGAGGTGTTTTGATATACGTTTCATGTTTTTTATATCTTACAGACTACGAGAAAAATTTAATTTTTTTCTTATTTTTTGGACAGTTATAAAAACAAGTAAAGTTTTGTTCATTTCCTTGTTTCGATATTCTAAGGTCATTAGTGCAGTTTGAGAATTTTTTGATCAGTTTTGATGTACTTTCCTTGTTTTTTATATCTTTCGGACATTTATGAGGAAAAATTAAATTCTTTGTTATTTTTTGGACAGTTACGAAAAAGAAAAAAGTTTTCTTCAGTTTTTTGTTTCGATATGCTAAGGTCATTGATGCAGTTTGAGAGTTTTTTGAGGTGTTTTTATTTACTTTTCTTGATTTTTATATCTTTCGGACATTTACTAGGAAAAAATAATTTTTTTGTTATTTCTTGGACAATTAGGAAAATGAGTAAAGTTTTATTCATTTTTTCGTTTGGATATTCCAAGCTGATTGGTGTAGTTTGAAATTTTTTTAAGGTGTGTGATGTACTTTTCTTGATTTTTATATCTTTCGGACATTTACGAGGAAAAAATATTTTTTTGTTATTTTTCGGACAGTTGCGAAAAAGAGTAAAGTTTTGTTCATTTTTTCGTTTCGATATTCTAAAGGTTATTGGTGTAATTTGAGAATTTTTTGAGGTGTTTTCATGTACTTTTCTTGATTTTTATATCTTTCGAACATTTACTAGGAAAAATTAATTTTTTTGTTATTTTTCGGAAAATTACGAAAAAGAGTAAAGTATTGTTCATTTTTTCGTTTCGATATTCTAAGGTCATTGGTGCAGTTGGATATTTTGTTAGGTGATTTGATGTACTTTTCTTGATTTTTATATCTTTCGAGCATTTACAAGGAAAAGATAATTTTTTTTGTTATTTTTAGGACAGTTGCGAAAAAGCGTAAAGTTTTGTTCATTTTTTCGTTTCGATATTCTAAGGTTATTGGTGCAGTTTGAGAATATTTTGCTATGTTTTGATGTACTTTTCTTAATTTTTATATCTTTCAGACATTTACGAGGAAAAAATAATTTTTTGTTATTTTTCGGACAGTTACGAAAAAAAGTAAAGTTTTATTCATTTTTTCGTTTTGATACTCTAAGGTCATTGGTGCAGTTTGAAATATTTTTTGAGATGTTTTGATGTACTTTTCCTTGATTTTTATATCTTTCGGATATTTACAAGGAAAAAATAATTTTTTTGTTAGTTTTTGGAAAGTTACGAAAAAGAGTAAAGTTTAGTTTATGTTTTCGTTTCGATATTCTAAGGTCATTGGTGAAGTTTAACCATTTTTTTAGGTATTTTGATGTACTTTTCTTGATTTTTAAATCTTTCGAACATTTACGAGGAAAAATTAAATTTTTTGTTATATTTTGGACAATTACGAATATGTGTAAAATTTTGTTCATTTTTTCGTTTCAATATTCTAAGGTCATTGGTGAAGTTTTAGAATTTTTTAGGTATTTTGATGTTCTTTTCCTTATTTTTATATCATTCGAAAATTTATGAGAAAAAAACAATTGTTTTGTTACTTTTCGAACAGTTACGAAAAAGAGAAACGTTTTGTTCATTTTTTCGTTTCGATATTCTAAGGTCATTGGTGCAGTTTGAGAATTTTTTGAGGTGGTTTGATGTACTTTTCTTGATATTTATGTCTTTCGAACATTTACGAGGAATAATTAAACTTTTTGTTATTTTTTGAACAGTTACGAAAAAGAATAACGTTTTGTTCATTTCTTTGCTTCGGTATTCTACAGTCATTGGTTCAAGAATTTTTTGAGGTATTTTGGTATACATTTCTTGTTTTTTAAATCTTACAAGGAAAATTTTAAAATTTTGTTATATTTCGGATGGTTAGAAAAAAGAGTAAAGTTTTGTTCATATTTTCGTTACGATATTCTAAGGTCATTGGTGCAGTTTGAGATTTGTTTGAGCTGTTTTAATGTACTTTTCTTGAATTTTATAGCTTTCAGACATTTACGAGGAAAACTAATTTTTTTGTTATTTTACGGATAGTTACGAAAAAGAATAATGTTTTCTTCATATTTTCGTTTCGATATTCTAAGGTCATTGGTATTGTTTGAGAATTTTTTGAGGTGTTTTTTATGTACTTTTCTTGATTTTTATAACTTTCGGACATTTACGAGGAAAAAATAAATTTATTGTTATTTTTCAGACAGTTACGAAAAAGAGTAAAGTTTTGTTCATTTTTTCGTTTCGATATTCTCAGTTCATTGGTCCAGTTTGAGATATTTTTGAGGTGTTTTTATGTGATTTTCTTTATTTTTATATCTTTCGGACATTTACAAGGAAAAAATAATTTTTTTGTTATTTTTCGAACAGTTACGTAAAAGAGTAAAGTTTTTTTAATTTTTTCGTTTCGATATTCTAAGGTCATTTGTGGAATTTGAGAATTTTTTGAGGTGTTTTGACGTACTTTTCTTGGTTGTTATATCTCTCGGACAATTACGAGGAAAAATTATTTTTTTTGTTATTTTTTTGACAGTTACAAAAAGTGTAAAGTTTTTTTATTTTTTCGTTTCGATTTTCTAAGGTCATTTGTGCAGTTTGAGAATTTTTTGCGATGTTTTGATGTACTTTTCTTGATTTTTATATCTTTCAGACATTTACGAGGAAAAGTTAATTTTTTGGACAGTTACGAAAAAGAAAAAAAGTTTTGTTCATTTTTTCGTTTCGATATTCTAAGGTCATTAATGCAGTTTTTCATTATTTTGAGGTGTTTTTATGTACTTTTCCTAATTTTTATATCTTTCAGACATTTATGAGGAAAAATTATTTTTATTGTTATTTTCCAAACAGTTACGAAAGAGATTAAAGTTTTGTTCATTCTTTCGTTTTGATATTCTAAGGTCATTGGTGCAGTTTGAGATTTTTTTGAGGTGTGTTGATGTACTTTTCTTGATTTTTATATCTTTCGAACATTTTTGAGAAAAAAATGATTTTTTTGTTATTTTTCGGACAGTTACGAAAAAAGTAAAGTTTCAAACTGCAACAATGACTTTAGAATATCAAAACGAAAAAATGAACAACTAGTTACTCTTTTTCATAACTGTCGAAAAAATAACGAAAAAAAATTTTCTCTGTAAATGTTCGAAAGATTTAAAAATCAAGAAAAATACATCAAATACCTCATAGAATTCTCAAACCGCACGAATGACAGTAGAATATCGAAACGAAAAAAATGAACAAAACTTTACTCTTTTTCGTAATTATTCGAAAAATAACAAAAAAAATTATTTTTCTTTTTTAAATATCCGAAAGATATAAAAATCAAGAAAAGTACATCAAAACACCTCAAAAAAAATTTCGAAGTGCACCAATGACCTTAGAATATCGGAATGAAAAAATAAACTAAACTTTACAATTTTTTGTAACTTTTTGAAAAATAACAAAAAAATTAATTTTTCCTCGTAAATGTTTGAAAGATATAAAAGTCAAGAAAAGTACATTAAAACACCTCACAAAATTTTCAAACTGCACCAATGACCTTAGAATGTCGAAACGAAAAAAGAATGAAAATTTACTCTTTTTCGTAACTATCCGAAAAATAAAAAAAAATATTTTTTCCTCGTAAATGTTTGAAAGATATAAAAATAAAGAAAAGTACATCAAAATACCTCAAAAAATTCTCAAACTTCACCAATGATCTTAGAATATCGAAACGAAAATATGAACAAAACTCTACTCTTTTTTTGTAACTATCCGAAGAATTAAAAAAATCAGTTTTTCCTCGTAAATGTCCGAACGATATAAAAATCAAGAAGAGTACATCAAAACACCTCAAAAAATTCTCAAACTACACCAATGACCTTAGAATATCGAAACGAAAAAATGAACAAAACTTTACACTTTTTCGTAACTAGCCGAAAAATAACTAAAAAATAGTATTTCCTTGTAAATGTCGGAAAGATATAAATATCAAGAAAAATACATCAAAACACCTGAAAAATTCTCAAGCTGCACCAATAACCTTAGAATATCGAAACGAAAAAATGAAACAAAACTTTGCCCTTTCTTGGAACTGTCCAGAAAATAACAAAAACTTTATTTTTTTCTCGTAATTGTTCGAAAGAAATAAAAATCAAGAAAAGTACATCTTAACACCTCAAAAAATTCTTAAACTGCACTAATGACCTTAGAATATCAAAACGAAAAAAATGAACAAAACTTTACTCTTTTTTTGTAACTGTTCGAAAAATAACAAAAAAAAATATTTTTTCTTCGTAAATGTCCAAAAGGTATAAAAGTTAAGAAAAGTACATCAAAACACCTCAAAAAATTATCAAACTAGATAAATGACCTTAGAATATCAAAACGAAAAAATGAACAAAACTTTACAGTTTTTTGTAATTGTCAGAAAATTAACAAAAAAATTACTTTCTCCTCGTAAATGTATGAAAGATATAAAAATCAAGAAAAATACATCAAAATACCTCAAAAAATTCTCAAACTGTAGCAATGACCTAAGAATATCGAAACAAAAAAATGAACAAAACTTTACTCTTTTTCACAAGTGTTTGAAAAATAACAAAAACAATTATTTTCCTCGTAAATGTTCGAAAGATATAAAAATCAAGAAAAGTACATGAAAACACCTCAAAAAAATTTCAAACTGCACCAATGATATTAGAATATCGAAACAAGAAAATGAACAAAACTTTACTCTTTTTTGTAACTGTTAGAAAAATAACAAAAAAAATCATTTTTCCTCGTAAATGTCCGAAAGATATAAAAATCAAGAAAAGTACATCAAAACACCTCAAAAAAATTTCAAACTGCACCAATGACCTAAGAATATCAAAACAAAAGAATGAACAAAACTTTACTCTTTTTCGTAACTGTCTGAAAACAACAAAAAAATATTTTTTCCTCGTAAATGTCCAAATGATATAAATATCAAGAAAAGTACATCAAAACACCACAAAAAACGCTCAAAGTGCATCAATGTCCTTAGAATATCGAAACGAAAAATTGAACAAAACTTTACTCTTTTTCGCAACTGTCCAAAAAATAGCAATTTTTTTAATTTTTCCTTGTAAATGTCTGAAAGATATAAAAATCAAGAAAAGTATATCAAAATACCTCAAAAAGTTCTCAATTTTCACCAATGACCTTAGAATGTCGGAACGAAAAAATGAACAACATCATACTCTTTTTCGTAACTGTCAATTTTTTTTTTTAATTTTTCTCATAAATGTCCGAAAAATATAAAAATCAAGAAAAGTGCATCAAAACACCTCAAAAAATTCTCAAACTGCAACAATGGCCGTAGAATATCGAAACAAAAAAAATGAACAAAACTTAACTCTTTTTCGTAACTGTCCGAAAAATAACAAAAATATTATTTTTTCCTCATAAATATCCGAAAGATATAAGAATCAAGAAAAGTATATCAAGACACCTTGTCACGACCCAAAACTAGTCATGAGTGGCACCCACACTTAACCTCCTAAGTGAACGAACCAACAAATTCAACCTCAAATTATATCAATTGTTCAACCACGAATAACAACAATAACGCGGAAACTCAAAACTTTTTAAAGTAACCAATCAAATATAGAAACCTCTAAAGTCTATTACATATTATCCCTAAAACCTAAAAGTCATCACATCAAGGACATCTATTTTCAAAATACCAAGTCTAAGAGTATTAAAGACACCAAAATAAGATGGTCTATATCCGAAATTTTAAAACATCATGCCATGACCGAGAGAATCAAGCACGAGCTAGAAGGAGTAGCTCACCCTGAAATATGATGAGCAGGAGACTGGCTAGAGCTAAGGGCGAGTCGAAGTCGATGGTATACTTGTTGTACTCCACAGAAGGAAACGAAGAAAATACATGTAGGGGTCAGTACAGGGATCATGTACTGAGTAGGTATCATCGGCCAACCCAAAATAGAAACTAATATGTAATGAATAATAATATAAAATCAACTATGACACTTAGCAGGTGGCAAGCAACAAACAACATGAACCAGTGACAACAACACTAAAGTAAGTACGTAATCAGTCATCAATATCAAGATCACACATGAGGACTCATGCCTTTAAACCAAACCATTTTGACAATTGAGTTCTTTGAGATTGAGTACATTACGTTATATATATGTTTTCCTTTAATATTACCGTGTTGGAACGTGACACTCGATCCAATAATATCATGCCGGCTTGTGGCATCCAATCCAATATATCGTTAATGTATCATTTATTATCACCACTTTTCACTTCATTAACAATATTTCATCAAGTCTTCTTCATTCAAGACATCACTTTGATAGAGAGGGTTCAAGATTATAAATTTCACGGTTTCAGGATTTCAGACCAATCACAAACCACACAACCAAGCCACACAACCACACAATCAAGTACATAGAGAACTTCACAATATCACTCACTGCATATCAATCACTATTAAGAGTCTATCTATCAAATAGAATAAACCGTGATCTACCTTCACTGAAGAACCGAAGTCAAGTAAGCTACTTCTCCAATACTTTTCCTTTCCTCAATGTCTCCGTACCTTTCCAATCTATCAAATTTATATGCATAATTTGTAAGTTAACGAGTCTATAAACACTCATATTATTGTATGTCTAACCTAGACCTAAAAATTCACCTAATTCTATAATCAATCTCACAAAGTTCAAACCTAAGGGTAAGACTTAATTCCTCCAATTTGCATAACCTTAATGGTATTCAATTAATATAATACACCTTATATTTAATTAGCTATCTCAATATGTCGAAATATAATTTATAATATGAGAATAGAATATTATTATTAAACGTTTGAAGCCACTGGTTATGAAACCAGTGGCAGCCAAACCTCAATCATACGCCTGACGATACCCAGATTCCATGAGTACACTTCTATACAATATTCCAACAACAATATCAAATCATTGGCCTCAATTAGAAACTAAAATTCCTAATTATATTATTCATTAGTTGTACCCACATTCACATATATAAATTTAACACCTCAATTTTCTTACCCATTAACCATTGCCATCATACCACTGAAGTTAGCCATTAGGAAATTCTTTTTCAAGAATTCACATGGACTACCAAACAAAGTTTCCATCAATTTTTACTAATGTTAACCACTTTTCCAGTTTCCAATTTAATGACGTCCAATTTTCTAACACCCACAATTTGATTTCCCCCCAAAATTATAATACTAACGATAATACTATAATTCATACCAATATTCCTAATACAAAATTTTGGCGGATGATTTACCTGAAGTCTAAGTCGTTCGCATTCTTCTTTCGTTCAGGCTGCTTTCTGTTATTCTCCTCTTTCGTTCTTTTCTTTTCTTCTACAGATTATTTTTACCCTAATTATTATATGACTAATTATAAGAGTGGTGAAAGTGACCCTCTATTAATTTTAATTTTATCTTCTGTAACCACCAACTAAATTAATTATTAAAACTACCCTACTAATTTCATAATTGTAGTTACGAATAGTCCAAAATACCCATTTAGAATCTATCGGAAAGTATTTTATGAAATAAAAAGCTCTAGTGCTCAAAACGACCAAATGGATCGTTACATCAAATACCAATGTACCCATCGTTCGTCCTCGAACTATTAAAAAGAAGGTGAGGTTACCGAAGGGTACCTGAATCAATAAAAAGATGTGGATATCTTTCATGCATATCAGCCTCACTCTCCCAAGTGAACTCTTCAACTGGCCGATTCTTCCACTGAACCTTGATAGATGCAATCCCCTTTGACCTCAACTTGCGGACCTCCCTATCTAGAATAGCTATAGGCTCCTCCTCATAAGATAGATTCTCATCAAGCAGGACTGAATCCCAACGAATAATGTAGTTTCCATCACCATGGTGTTTTTTCAGCATAGACACATGAAATACCGGGCTCCTGACAACATTGGAGGCAAGGCCAATTCATAGGCCACCTCCCCCACACGCTTAAGAAATTCAAATGGTCCAATGTACCTCGGACTAAGCTTACCTCGCTTACCAAACCGCATCACACCCTTCATGGGTGAACCCTTCAGCAGGACATGCTCACCCTCCATAAACTTCAAGTCCCTGACCTTCCGATCTGCATACTCCTTCTGCCTTCTCTGAGCTGCTAGAAGCTTCTCCGGTATGAATTTCACTTTCTCTAACGATTCCCTCAAAAGATCGGTACCCCAAGGTCTCTCCTCAAATTCATCAAACCAATCAATGGGAGACCTACATCTTCTCCCATACAATGCCTCAAATGGGGCCATATCAATACTTAGTGATAGCTATTGTTGTACAAGAACTCTGCCAAGGGTAAGAACTGATCCCAATGACCACCAAAATCTATCACACACGCACAAAACATATCCTCCAATACTTGAATTGTTCGCTCAGACTGTCCATTGGTCTGAGGGTGGAATGCGGTACTAAGATCCAATCTAGTACCTAATTCATCTTGCAAGGTCCTCCAAAAGTTAGAAGTAAATTGTGTACCTCTATCTGATATGATAGAGATTGGAACTCCATACAATCGAACAATCTCACAGATATAGAGTTTGACTAACTTCTCTGCATTGTAGGTCATCTTGACCAGAATTAAGTGAGCAGGCTTAGTTAACCTTTCAACAATTACCCAAATAGAATCAAACTTACTCAATGTCCTTGGAAGACTAACCACAAAATCCATTGCAATTCTTTCCCATTCCATTCAGGAATGGGCATTCTCTGAAGTGTCCCTCCAGGCCTCTGATGTCGTACTTTACCCACTGACAGTTCGGGCATTGGGCAACAAAATCAACAATGTCACCCTTCATTCTACTCCACCAATAATGTTGTTTTAGATCACAATACATCTTGGTTGCACCAGGATGTATAGAATACCTCGAACTATGAGCCTCTGCAAGAATAGTATGAGTCAAATCATCAACACAGGGCACACACCAGCCCCTTAATTCTCAAGACGCCTTCCTGATAACGTCCAAATATACTTCTTGAAAAGAAATATAAATGATCGTATGCAATATATTTACCCAACTATGAGTCGGGGTCGATCCCACAGAGAATATGGAAGAATATTGTCAACAACAAATATTTAACTCGGTAGTCATTATTTAAAAATGGGGGGATTTAAATTGAAAAAAGAATAAAAATAGCTTTGAATTAAGTATTTATTTATATTCAGATTATTAGAAATAACTAGAAATGTGTTCCCGATGATGTCATAAAATAGCAAGAATATTGTACTAGTGATTTATTTCAATTTTTAGCATGCAAGGTTGGTAAGTTAGGTATCCCTAAGTGATTGGTCCTCCAAATAGGGAATTTCACTACGCACCTTGGTCCGGCTACGAGTGTATACTTTACTAACTCTTACCTTTACTTCAGATTAAACATCACATCAATGTATGCCTTAGTTTTTACCCTCGCACCAATTGACATTAGAAAATTCGATAGCATCCACTAAATCTCTGTTGTTTAATCCTTTTCTCATTCATTACTTCCTTGGTCCGGCATGTAGGAACGAGGCGAGTTCTAATGTTGGTCACCGTTAAAAAGACTTCTAAACGAAAGGATTAACAATACATGCATAAAAATCATTCAAGAATCACTTCGTACATAAACTTACTTTAATAATTCATCATGATTCCCACAACCCTAGTTATGAAATTTAGCTACTCATTATATAAAAAAAAACAATTAAAATAAATATGTTTGTGTTAATCATAAAAATTCAAGAACAATAGCTAAATTATCTTTTACTAATGACAAATACAAATAAATAATAAAGGAGAAGAAAGAGTAAACCACAATTCTCCGGCCTCTACGGCGATTCTTCCAAAGTTCCTAAGATAGAATAAAATTTATATTGTGTATTGTTTCTTAATTCTTCCCCCCAAAAAATAATTTTTCATACACTATTTATAGATATAGAAACCCTAAATAAAATAATTGAGTTCAAGACTTAGGAAATCAAAGCCCAATTAAATTGGGTTTTCCGTCTTTTTATTTCGTGTTGCTGGAACCGTTTGCCGCCTCAAAATTAAGAGCCCTCCAGCTGCTGACACGTGGCAGCAGTAGGCAATTGCAATTCGTTTCCTGCTCATATGTATAAATATATTATTTTATTAAATTTAATCTATTAAGTTGTCTGTTTGATTTTTTTCTTCAACTTTCCTTCTTTAATTTGTTTTAGCTTCAAATTTCTTTAATTTTATGTCAATTTATTCCTTCAAATAAAATATACTATTTAGCACAATCCATAAAATTCACGACTCAAAAAGAAAAAAATATAAATAATAAATGTGAGGTAAATAATGATTAAAAATATGTATTTTGGTCTCACATCAACACCCCACACTTAAATTTTTGTTCGTCCTCGAGCAAACATTAAATCTCATCTTAAAAAAATCAAAATAGGAATGTCATCACTTTGGTTAATACAAACAATTAGGTCATATACCAATTTCAAAACATCAAATAGACTTCTCAATCATTAGGCAAGACATCCAAATAAACAACAAACCTCTAACCTCCTAACCTCAAGGTAGAACTTTGAACTCATCAAATTTAAGCTTTGCTCACCTACTCTCATCAAAGAAAGCTAATAAAATCACATATCTATCATGAAACAAGTGCCCTAACAAGAAGAAATAGTCCACACGCTCAATTCAAAAGATTGAATATAAGTTAAGGACCAAGTATCGAAGAACAACTCTCTCACTCACAAAAGAATTCACATTTATGCACAACGAACCATAGGCTTGTCCATTATGTACATCTCCACTAATTAAGCATGCTTGAATAGAATCAAATAGGACTTTACTGGGTTGTAATGTGGGCTAAGAGAAGGGTAGAAAAACAATATAATAGTGACTTATACTTCCTTAAACACTTTGCACTTCAAGACTTTATCACCCATTATTTTTTTTCTCTTTATTTTCAGCCCTCTCTTCAACAATTATTTCACAAGTAATGCTTCAATCTTTTATTTTTCCAGAGGCTTTGCCCTAGCCACCCTCAACTCAAGGCTTTGAGGCTCAAGTGAGGTATACAATATCCTTGGTGGGACCAAGTCCAACGTTTTAAGCAAACTTCTGAATTAGCCACCCTCAACTTAAGTTTTTATGCCTGGTTGAGGTGCACAATATCCACAAGGGACCAGGGCCAAAACAAAGTTTTCACACTTTTCTTCATTCTTCACACATCAAGCATTTTCACCTTTTTCCAATTCTACCTATGTTTTCAACTTTTCTTCTCAACGTAGTTCATTAAAGATTACATTAGGATCGAATACTTATGATATCAACAGAAAGGGATTCGGCTCAATCATGTGGTTTAAAGAAAAATTAAGGTTGACAGGCTCAATGGGGTTTTACTAGTGATATAATAACTGAAAAGGCAAAGAAAGCCTATTATCATCTCCTAAACAAAGCAATAATTTTTATTTCGCTTCAATAACATGTAGGGAAAGTTCTAGACTAAGATGCAAACATGGAATATATGCAAACAACCTCACCACACATGGCACAAGTCTCAATCAAGATGGATCAATTCTACTTCTAAGATGGACAAGATCATTACAACCTATAAAATAAAATAAACTATATACAAAGTCACAATCATGAGCTTAGGTGTCCAAGAGTCTTCAATTTCCTTATCAATCAAGCATTCATAAGAAAGTACTACTAAAAAATTAGGCTTAGATAGCAAGTATCACACCACTCAAAAGGGCCTTTTCTTTTCTCTCAATTTTTTTTTAAAAGAAAGATTATTCCTAAAAAATAAAAGGCACTCGGTTCAAAGGGACTATCCTCAGGAAAAGAACCGAAAACAAAAGTCAAGGAACCCATCCTAAAAATATGAAGACTCAATAAAAATAGTAAAAAAAATTAGGAATTCATTCCTCCACCCCACACTTGAGAAGATGCTATGTCCCCAAAGCATCAAATAAAATTTAAAACAATGGTTAGAAAAACTCCCTGAGGCCTCTAGGCCTAGCTAGTAGCATGTTCTCTTTATTTTCATCAAGGGTTGTACGCATCCCACACTTAATCTCAAACGTGCTCGTTCGCTTCAAATTTTTGGGTACTCAGACTTCCCCAAATCTGCAAAAATAAGACCAAAAGAAAAAAAGTGACACTAATAAAATAAAAATAAGAAGTTACACTACGAATTGGGTTGTCTCCCAATAAGCGCTTGATTTAACGTCGCGGCACGATGCCATCAATTTTACTTTTTTTCTTCCACTTTGAAGATATAAATTGCACCTCTAATTTTGCATCAATTTTTCTATTACGCTCAAGGGGTGGTGGAACAAAAATAAAGGTCCCAAGCAATAGATATCGCATTATGCACTTCTTGGATCCTAAGTGAGGAATGTAATTCTTCGATTTTGAAACAAAAAATTCAAGAATGTAGACACATTGTTCCTCCTCCATACACTCTTCTATAGGCTCAGATGGCTCGATTACTATCTCATCATCTAAACATAATGTGGAAAAATGATTGGAATGAGGTCCAATGCGCCCTAACTTATGAATTGTACTATTATTTACACCCTCATATTTACACATACTAGAGTTTTTAAAAATAATATTATCTACTTCATTACATAACTCTAGTGTACTCTTCTCAACAATGGCAACATCAATAAAAGTATGATCAATCAATTCACTCTCAACTTTTAGCTCTTCAAGTTGACTTACAAGTATTTTTTATTCCTCACACATATTATTACTAAATTGTTGGGTGTCATATGATTCAATATTTGCACTCAACTCACAATTTAATTAATAGAGATCAAAACCAAATATATCTTCAAGCATGCGCTTACGTATTGATTTATAGCAAAGTATTAACAAATCTTCCATGTCCCCATACAACTTATCTTGTTGAGAAAAAATTAACCTATAAGAATCCATAATATCAGAAGTACATGAATTGCGAGAACACTTGTCACTACATACTTTTTCAGATGACATCTCAAGAAGAGTGAAAAAAAATTTGATGATAAAAAAATTAATTTAAAACTAATCATAAAAAAATAAAAAAATGACTACAAGACAAAATAAATACTAAAGACAATTTCTAAGCCACATTCCCCGGCAGCGGCGCCATTCTTGATAACGTCCAAAATATACTTCTTGAAAAGAAATATAAACGATCATATGCAATATATTTATCCAACTATGAGTCGGGGTCGATCCCACATAGAATATGGAAGAATATTGTTAATAGCAAATATTTAACTCGATAGTCGTTATTTAAAAATGGGGGGATTTAAATTGAAACAAAAATAAAAAGAATAAAAATAACTTTGAACTAAGGAATGTGTTCCCCATGATGTCATAAAATAGCAAGAATATTGTACTAGTGATCTATTTCAATTTTTAGTATGCAAGGTTGGTAAGTTAGGTATCCCTAAGTGATTGGTCCTCCAAATAGGGAATTTCACTATGCACCTTGGTCCAGCTACTAGTGTATACTTTACTAACCCTTACCTTTACCTCAGATTAGACATCATATCAATGTATGACTTAGTTTTCACCCTCGCACTAATTGACATTAGACTATTAGATAACATCTACTAAATCTCTGTTGTTTAATCCTTTTCTCATTCATTACCTCCTTGGTCCGGTAAGTAGGAACGAGGCGAGTTCTAATGTTGGTCACCGTTAAAGAAACTTCTAAACGAAAGGATTAACAATACATGCATAAAAATCATTCAAGAATCACTTTGTACATAAACTTACTTTAATAATTCATCATGGTTCCCACAACCCTAGTTATGAAATTTAGCTACTCATTATCTCCAAAAACACAATTAAAATTTATTAAAATAAATATGCTTGTGTTAATCATAAAAATTCAAGAACAATAGCTAAATTATCTTTAACTAATCACGAATACAAATAAATAATAAAGGAAAAGAAGAATAAACCACAATTCTCCGGCCTCCACAACGGCTCTTCCAAAGTTCTTAAGCTAGAAGAAAAATTTATATTGTGTATTGTTTCTTGGTTCTTGGTTCTTCCCCCCCCCCCCCCAAAGAATAATTCTTCATTTCTTACTTATAGATATAGAAACCCTAAATAAAATAATTGACTTCAAGACAAATTAGGAAATCAAAACCCAATTAAATTGGGTTTCCGTCTTTTTATTTCGTGTTGCTGGAAACGTTCGCCGCCTCAAAATTAAGAGCCCTCCAGCTGCTGACACATGCAGCAGTAGGCAGGTAAACTAACGAAGGGAAGAATTTGATTTAATCATAGAATTGAATCGGGTCTCATCCCTTCGATTCCTCGCTGCATAATTCAATGAGAAAGGAAAAAAGCTTTGTTGCGTGCTTCTTTGGGTGTGGTTGCAAGATCTCGCTTTCCGTTCGAAAATGTGTACGTAGCTTCCTTGTACAATAGCGCTCTCTCCCTCTCTGAGAGAGTGATCGGGTACCGCTCTTTTTATATATGAAATTACCACTTTTTTTTAGCTCTTTTTCGTTTGTGCATCTTTCTCCCATGCTTTCCGTCGGTCAACAACCAACTCTCTTACAGGCTCGACGGAGCAATTGTAATTCGCTTACTGCTCATATGTATAAATATATTATTTTATTAAATTTAATCCATTAAGTTGTTTGCTTGATTTCTTTCTTTAACTTTTCTACTTTAATTCGTTTTAGCTCCAAACTTCTTCAATTTTACGCCAATTTATTCCTACAAATAAAATATACTTTTTAGCACAATTTATAAAATTTACGCTAAAAAAGAACAAATATAAATAATAAATGTGAGGCAAATAATGATTAAAATATGTATTTTGGCCTCACATCACTTCCTCATCAATCACAACCTCTTTTGCCTCTCCCTGCAATACCATATCTCGAATTCGGCTCAGCTTCTCATCATCAAACTGCTTTCCCTTAATCTTGTCAAGAAAAGATCTTGTCTCCACACATGCCAATAATCCTCCTTTCTCCCGTACTTCCAGCCTTATAAAGTCATTAGCTAGAGTTTTAACCTCTCTAGCCAAAGGGCGTCTAGAAACCTATAAGTGGGCTAAACTACCCATGCTCCCTGCTTTTCTACTTAGCGCATCTGCCACAATATTGGCTTTTTCCGGGTGATATAAAATAGTAATATCATAGTTTTTCAATAACTCCATCCAGCTCCTCTACCTCAAATTCAACTCGTTTTGATTGAACACATATTGTAAACTGCGATAATCTGTAAACACTTCACACTTGAGGCCATATAGATAATGCCTCCACTGCTTCAATGCAAATACAACTGAAGCCAACTCCAAATCATGGGTCAGATAGTTACGTTCATGCACTTTTAATTGACTTGACGCATAGGCAATTACATTTCTCTCCTACATTAGCATTGCACCTAAACCAGAATAAGATGCATCACAATAAACAATGAAATTCTTACCTTCCACAGACAAAGCAAGAATCAGTGCAGTAGTCAACAAGGTCTTAAGTTTCAGAAAACTCTCTTCACACTCATTCGACCATACAAATGGAACATTCTGCTTGGTCAAATTGGTCAGCTTGGAAGTAATGGAAGAGAATCCCTTGACGAACCAGCGGTAGTAGCTAGCTAGACCAACCAAGCTCCTTACCTCTGAAACATTTGTAGGCCTTACCCAACTCTTCACTACTTCAATCTTAGTGGGATCCACCATCACTCCATCCTTAGAAACCACGTGCCCCAGGAAGGACACTGAATCGAGCCGAAACTCACATTGGAGAATTTGGCATAAAACCTTTTCTCCCTTAACAACCCCAATACAATTCTCAAATGCTCTTCATGTTCCGTCCTGCTCTTTGTCTATATCAGTATATCGTCAATAAATACAATAACAAATAGGTCCAAATATGGTTTAAAAAGTATGTTCATCAGGCTCATAAAAGCAGCAGGGGCATTTGTAAGCCCGAAAGACATTACTAAAGTTCATAATGCCCATACCTGGTTCGAAAAGCAGTCTTTGGCATGTCTGTTGCCTGCATTTTCAATTGATGCTAACCGGACCTCAAATCAATTTTAGAGAAAACACAAGCACCCTATAACTGATCGAAAAAGTCATCAATGCGAGGAATAGGGTACTTGTTCTTAATAGTTACCTTATTAAGCTGCCTGTAGTCTATGCACATTCGAAAACTACCATCATTCTTCTTCACAAATAAAACTGCATTACCCCAAGGAGATGCACTCGATCTAATGAAACCCTTACCTAACAACTCCTGAAGTTGGGCCTTTAACTCCCTTAAATTAAATCAGCTGGGGTAGTTCTATTAGGTGGAATAGAACTGGGGCGAGTTCCCGGCTCCAGGTCAATACAAAAATCAATATCTCTATCTGGTGGAATACCATGCAGGTCTGCAGGAAAAACATCCACAAACTCACGGACTATCGAAACAAACTCGATCGAAGGAACTTTGGAAGTTTCATCCCCGAGATGTGCTAAGAAAGCTAAAAAACCCTTACTTACGAACCTCTTAGCACAAAGAAAAGAGATAATACGAACTGGTGCGGGAATATAGTCACCCTCCCACACTAAGGGATCTATCCCAGGCTTGGTCAATGTCACCGTCTTAGCATTACAATCTAAGATAGAAAAATTTGGAGATCATACCCAGAATTACATCAAAATCAACCATCTCTAGAATAATCCAATCTAAATAAGTGTTGTTCCCCACAAAAGTCACAAAGCAAGACCTATACACCTTCTCAACTATCACAGACTCACCAACAAGAGTAGAGACATGAATAGGCATGTCAAGCAAGTCACAATGCAAATCAAGACCAGTAGCTAACGAGGAAGATACATAAGAAAATGTAGATCCAGGATCAAACAATATATAAGCCATGCGATCACAGACTAGAAGAGTACCTATGATAACAACATCAGATGTCTTTGCCTCTTTACTCCCGGGGAAAGCATAACAATGGGCTCTATCACATCTCTGTCCAACTTGCAAACCTGGCGGTCTAGAATCTGAACATGAATCTCCTCATAAGACAAGCTATCTTTGATACCAATATCTTTAATTGGTATTATTAGTGAAGGATCGCCCATGCACTCTTTCAACATGGAGATATGGAATACCGGATGAACCGCTGCTAACTCTTGTGGTAGTTCTAACTCATAAGCTACATTGCCAACCCTCTTGGATATTCTGTAAGGGCCAATATAACGGGGACTAAGTTTCCCCTTCTTTCCAAATTTCATAACACCCTTCATGGGTGAAACTTTCAAGTAAACCCAATCATCTACTTCAAACTCTAAGTCTCTTCTCCTAATATCGGTATAGGATTTTTGACGACTCTGCGTTGTTTTCAATCTCTCTTGAATAACTTTCACCTTCTTCATAGTTTGATGAACTAAGTCTGGTCCTATCAACCCAGATTCACCAACTTCAAACCATACAATAGGAGATCTACACCTTCTCCCATAAAAAGCTTCATAAGGAGCCATTTGGATGCTAGAATGTTAACTATTGTTGTAAACAAACTCAATGAGAGGTAGGTGGTCATCCCAATACCTTTGAAATCGATCACACAAGCCCTCAACATATCTTTTAAAGTCTGAATAGTGCACTATGCTTGACCATCTGTTTGAGGATGAAAAGCAGTACTCAAGTTCACCTTTGAACCCAAGCCTTTTTGGAATGACTTCTAAAATTGTGCAGTAAATTAGGCACCTCTATCTGAAATAATCGATACCGAAACTCCATGAAGTCTGACTATCTCTTGAATATACAACTTAGCATAATCTTCGACTGAATGGGTAATCTTTACTTGCAAAAAGTGGGCTTTTTTAGTCATTCGATTACAATCATCCAATTAGAATCATGTTGTCTGCGAGACCGTGATAAACTTATGATGAAATCCATATTGATCATCACCCACTTCCATTCCAGAAGCTCTATATTCTGAGTCATACCACTGGGCCTCTGGTGCTCTACTTTAACTTGTTGGCAATTCGAACACTTAGCACCAAACTCTGCAATGCCCTTCTTCATACTACTCCACCAATAGACTTCTCTCAAGTCTCGGTACATATTTGTAGAACCTGGATGGATAGAATATCTGGAGCTATGAGCTTCCTCGATAATCCTTTCTTGAAGTTCATCCACCCTTGGTACACACAATCTACCTTGATACCTCAATACACCATCTCCCCCTTGTTCAAAAGCCATTACTTTTTGCTTATGAATATTTGCCTTTAATTCAAGGAAAATAGGATCTTGGTCTTGTTTCTCTTTAACTTCAGACACTAATGATGATTCAGCCCCATTCATCACTATTACTCCTCCTTCTGTGGAATCCATTAAACGAACTCCTAACCATGCAAGTCTATGCACATCTTTTGTAAACTCTTTCTTATCTTTCTCAAAATGGGCTATACTACCCATAGACAATCTACTCAAGGCATCAACAACAACATTAGCCTTACCTGGGTGATAAGGAATACTCATGTCATAAACCTTGAGTAATTGTAACCACCTTCACTATCTGAGATTAAGCTCTTTCTAACTAAACACATACTGAAGACTCTTTTGATTGGTGAACACATCTACATGAACACCATAAAGATAATGACGCCATATTTTCAAAGGAAATACTACGACAACCAACTCTAAGTCATGGGTTGGGTAGTTCTTCTCATGAACCTTAAGCTATCTATAGGCATAAGCTATAACTTTGCCATTTTGCATCAACACACAACCCAATCCAACTCTGGACGCATCACAGTAAACTACAAAACCTTGTGCACCCTCTGGTAAGGTCAATATTGGGGCAGTAGTCAACCTTTTTTTCAATTCCTAAAAGATTTTCTCACAACCTTCCGACCATTAACACTTAACTGTTTTCCGAGTTAACTTAGTCAAAGGAGATGAAATAGATGAAAATCTCTCGACGAATCTTCTATAATAGCCAACCAATCCCGAGAAATTAAACTCCTAATATCAGTTGGAGATGTGGGTCTAGGCCAATTATGTATTGCCTCTATTTTCTGAGTATCAATTCTAATTCCATCACTGGAAACAATATGGACTAACAATGCCACAGACTCAAGCCAGACCAGAACTCACACTAAGAGAACTTAGCATATAATTCCTTATCCTTTAGAGTTAAGAGAACTATTCTGAGATGACTATCATGATCTTCCTCATTCCTTGAATAGATTAGAATGTCATCAATTAATACAATAACAAACATATTTGAATAAGGCTAGAATACTCTGTTCATAAGGTCCATGAATGCTGCTGGAGCATTGGTCAAACCAAAGGACATAACTAGGAACTCATAATGACCATAATGGGTCCTGAAAGTTGTCTTTGGAATATCACATTCCCCTACTTTCAACTGATGGTAGCTTGATCTGAAGTCTATCTTAGAAAAACAAGAAGCACCCTGAAGTTGATCAAATAGATCATCAATTCTCGGAAGAGGATACTTATTCTTGTTGGTAACCTTGTTCAACTGACGGTAATCTATACACATTCTAAAGTAACTGTAATATACCGTAACTTAAAATACATTTGTGACTCGTAAACACCAATGCATAGATGTGATATCGGGGGAGGTATATCATTGAAAATGGTTAAGCAAACCATGTAACCCTTATATTTATTCATTTGAAGGGTTAAAAAATAATTTAGGTCAAAGAGATCATTAAAGAAAAGATTAAAGTTTAAAGGTTCATTGTGGAGGAATACCACAAATGATCTCATTTCTCATCTGACTTTTAACGAGCATATCTCCTAATATATAACAAGTTGGAGGGCCTACTACCTATCCAATTGAAGGTATTTGAGTCTAGTTTCCAGCAAAACAAATTTCTCATTAAAACGATATCGGAGTAAAAAGTTATGTTCATTCTACGACAGACGCGCGCTCTGCCTAATCACTGCGGGACATGTGGCACTTTAGAGAAAGTCGGCCAAACTTGTTGTTTTTAGTTTTTATATTAGAACTATACTTTCTCATATACTCAAGAACGTGTAAGGACTGGTTTCAACTTATTTCTTCAAGATTTTCTCATCTTCAATCCACCAAAGCTTAAGGTAAGTTGGTTTCTTCAAGAATCAAGTGTCTTCCTCTCCATAGACCTATAGATATACTTAGCTAAATCTTTTCTTGAAGGAAAAGTATTGTTCTTGGAGAATAAAGAAGGGAAGGGGCTGCTTTTCTTTGATATATAGGTATGAATCCTCTTCTATCTTCATAAATTGTATTCCAAGGATGCTTTAAGTATAATTTGTGGGTAGGACTCACGGGACGGTGATAGGAAGCTGTGAGTCCATGTTTTACCCATTGTATTTGATGTTTTGGTGAGGAGGGAGTTTGTAGAAGGTTGTGTTGGCTATTGTTTTGACCAAATGAGGGGTCAATGGTATTGTATTGGGAGGTAAGCTGGTTACATTAAAACAGAAGGTGAGGTATAGAGAACGCAACTATTATAGTTCTTGAAACTTTGTCGCTCACCAAGTGTTTGATGAAATTCCTAAGTCACTAGGAATATGTTGTAGCTGGTTATATGAGCTCCTATTATTTTAATTTATTGCATTAGTTCTCTACCAAGTTAAAATATTAGCTTATAAAGGAATTTGGCATCGTTAACAAGGAACTGGTGGGGTGGTGATCTGAGGCCATGAGTTTTACTTTTATGTTAAGTGTGGATGATTAAGGGGGCTAGTTCTTTATGGTTAAAGGATGAGGAGTAATACTGAAAATGTAAATAAGTCATAAGCCTACTTGAAAAGTAGAGAAAGAGAAGGGTGTGGTGATACACCACTCATCTATGGTAATTGTTGAGATTGTCGCTCCCGAACTATTATTGTGTTTTTGGCATGGTTGTGACTCTTGATTAGTTTCTTATACTATCTTTTTATGATTTGATGTTATCGATAAAGTTGTCAGCAAAGGAGTTTGACGACATAAGATAGTAAGTTTTGAATTAAGGTATGTGAAGCTGAAATCTCTTTTACCCTTAAGGCACGACCTAAACTCGCATGTCTTCTGATAAATGTCACTATAGATTCTATGGTACTTGAAAGAAAGTTATCCTATTTTATAAACCCTCTCAGGTTGAGTCCTAAACCTATAGAGTTATAGTACTCTTCAAGGAAGAAATATGTTTGACACAACTACATTTGTCTACAGTTGGAACTCTTAGAAGTTAGCGGTGTACATGTTGCATAAATTTAAAGAAAGCAGTGAGCCACAAACTGTTCGTAAGTGCATAGGTCACAAGATATATGATTTTCAAGCTAAAGAATGTAATCACGAATCGTATCACGAGCTATGTGATTAACGAATTAATTATTATAAATAATTGCAAGCATTTGAGATTAGAGACTACTCTGCAGCGTAGGGTGGGTATATTTAGGTCTACTACGTGCGACGCTACTTAGTGCACATAATTCAGATATAGTCAGCTGGAAGTTCCCGTCGTGGATTCACCTGACTGATACAGGCATGCAGACAGACCATACAGGAGCCCTGGGGGCGTACCTTGATAGACCTTGTTACCAGACTATGAGATTTCACGCGTGGTCGTGACATTGGGCTACATATTCCATATAGGGTTCACTAATCGCCGTTAGTAGGTCATCATGTGATTCCCTGATAGTTAGATTTACAAAGAGCAAATAAGCGATATAATGAAGTAAATATATCACTTAGGGTAATGAAGTAAAGATATCACTTAGGCAAATTATAGGGATTATATAAATATAAATGACTAAGCCATGAAACGTTCAATGATGACCCTTGAGGTTGGTCACAATTCCAGTTACGGATTATGTCTCCAACATACACATCCTCAGATTTGCCTATCATGATATTTGATGTCTTCTTGTTATTCAGTTTGCTTTACATACCAGTATATGTTTTGTATGTACTGACGTCCCTATTATTTTGACATTTTATTTGTATCACTACAGGTTCAGGTGCTCAGGCAATAAGCATTTTCAGTAGACTAGAGACTTCTAGTTTAGCAGTTGGTAAGCTCCACCTCTACCTGGAGCTATCAGATATTTAGAGCCTATATTTTGCTACGTATGTACATATATCAGAATGGATATATCGGGGCCCTGTCCCGACTAGTTATCAGATTCTCAGAGGCATACTCTTTAGAGGCTTCGTAGACTTAGTCTTGTTTCCATTGTAAAGTAGCCCAACGGGTACTTTTGTTATCTATGTTTTAGTATATGTCTTCATATAGGTTCCACTGCTTATGAATCTTCATCTTTGGCATGAGATTAGTAAGATATTTAGCAGGTGCTTGTGTATATCCTTGATTTCTGCCCCTTTCTAGTTAGGGGTGTGACAAACTTGGTATCAGAGCACAAGGTTTAAGTGTCCCATGGAGTCTATGAAGCCGTGTCTAGTAGGACCTTTCTTATAAATGTGTTGCGTGCCATATTTATAATTTAGGGACTACATGGGCATTTAGGAATTTGACCTCCTTTCATAATCTAGATCGTGCGATACAGCTAAGTCATAGAAAGTTAATTCTGACTCAAACTCTTTTTTCATTTGGGATTCAGATCATGTCTAGTACGGACAAGGATAAAGAAGGTTCGAGGTCCATTGCTTGTACTACTCAGGAGGCATCCATTTTAGAGCAGTCCCAACTAGTACGTGATCAGACCAGTGGTCAGCAAAGCTTGCCATGTCCTATGCTTCTAGGTCCTCAGATTCCCATGACAGAAGGCGCTACAGGAGTTCCTACACCTCCAGTAGTACCAACGGTAGTTCATTTACCACCTGTACCGCCGCCAGGTGCCTCAGAGCAAGATCTTAGAGGGGCAATACAGTTGCTCACTCAGTTGGTAGCTGCTCAGGTCCAAAGACAAAATGCAACAACACCTAGTACGGTTTAGGAAGAGGCAGCTGGATCCAGAGTACGTGATTTGCTCCATATGAATCCCCCAGTATTCACAGGAGCTAGGGTGACAGAGGACCCACAACGGTTTATAGATGAGATCAACAGAATTCTTAGGGTCATGCATATCTCTGAAACTAAGGCAATTGAATTAGCCTCCTATCAGCTGAAAGATATCTCCATTGCTTGGTACGAGATTTGGGTGGACTCTAGGGGATAAAATGCTCCTCCAACAGTTTGGAAGGAGTTCTCTAATGCCTTTATGGAGCACTTTCTTCCACTAGAGCTTAGGGAAGCGAGGGTTGATAAATTTTTAAACTTTCGACAGAATAAACTTAGCGTTAGGGAGTATTGCATGCGATTCACTCAGTTGGCTAGATTTGCTCCTGAGATGGTTAGCACCCAAAATGCAAGGATGCCTCGCTTCGTTGGTGGACTTGGGGATCATTTGATTGGCTTTTACACCGTTGCTGCATTAAATCGGGATATGGATATTGCAAGCCTTATGACACATGCTCAACAAATAGAAGACCGCATACAATATCGTAGGACTGAGAGAGATAGGGAACAAAATAAGAGGGCTAGGAGTGCTGGAATATTTCAGGGAGATGCTAGAGCTTACTCCAGTAGAGGTCTTCCCAAACATGCTCAATCACTACACCGCTCAACTTGTAGTGCCCCAGCTCAGTCATTGAGACTCAGGCAGGAGCAGACTAAGACCTTGAGGGCACCTAATCCCCACTATCAGAGAAGTGCTAGTCGAGGACTACCGCCTCGACCTACTTGCAGGCACTGTGGCCGATCTCACTTGGGAAAGTGTCGATATGGATCTACCGCATGCTATGGCTGTGTAGTTGAGGGTCATAAGATACATGATTGTCCATAGCTTCGAGTGGAGGGTAGAAGTGATAGGCCACAATATACTGGATCTACAGGAGCATCCTCATCATCAATGCCTTCTTCATCACGTGTCCCTCAACCACCAGCAATGAGAGGTACAGGCAGGGGTAGAGGATTTGGTTCTGGAGTTGGCCCAAATCGGATGTATGCACTAGTAGGTCATCAGGATTCAGAGGCATCCCCAGATGTGGTTACAAGTACCTTATCTATTTTCTCTTATGATGTATATGGATTGATAGACCCAGGTTCTACCCTATCATATGTTACTCCATTCGTTGCTAAGAAATTTGGAGTAGAACCAGAGTTATTACATGAGCCATTTGCAGTATCGACTCCCGTAGGAGACTCTGTTATAACTAGAAGGATCTATTACGGGTGCCTAGTAACAATATGTGGCCGTGACACATTGGCAAATTTGATAGAGCTAGAAATGGTTGATTTTGATGTCATTATGGGCATGGATTGGTTGTCATCTTGTTATGCAACAGTTGATTGCTGAGCCAAAGTTGCTCGATTCCATTTCCGGGGTGAGCCAGTCGTAGAGTGGAAGGGTAATGCTATGATGCCTAAAGGAAGGCTTGTTTCCTATCTTAAGGCACATAAGTTTATAGACAAAGGGTGTTTATATCACCTTGTCCATGTAAGAGACCTTCAATCTGAGAAACAAATGGCGACTCTTCACTCTGTGCCCGTTGTGAATGAATATCTAGATGTGTTTCCTAACGAACTTCCTGAAGTACCTCCAATTAGGGAGATTGATTTTGGTATTGACGTAGATCCCGATACCCAACCTATATCCATTCCGCCTTATTGAATGGCGCCAGCAGAATTGAAAGAGCTAAAGGAGCAACTGAAAGATTTTCTTAACAAAGGTTTCATTTGCCCTAGAATATCTAGTAGTATTTGTACGCAAGAAGGATGGAACGATGAAGATGTGTATAGATTACAGACAGCTTAATAAAGTGACAATAAAGAACAAATATCCCCTTCCAAGGATAGATGATCTATTTGATCAATTGCAAGGAGCTAAATGCTTTTCAAAGATTGACTTGAGATCCGGATATCATCAGCTGAAGATTCAAGAAGTAGATATTCCCAAAACAGCCTTCCGAATGAGATATGGACACTTTGAGTTCCTTGTTATGTCATTTGGACTAACAAATGCTCCAGCAGCCTTTATGGATATGATGAATAGGGTTTTCAAACCCTTTCTTGATATGTATGTGATTGTATTTATAGATGACATCTTGATATATTCACGTGATGCTAGAGAAAATGCAAATCACTTGAGAGCTGCCCTACAATCACTCAAAGAGCACCAACTATATGCCAAGTTCTCGAAATGTGAATTCTGGATGAATTTTGTGGCTTTTCTTGGCCATGTGGTCTCTAGTGAAGGCATTAGAGTAGACTCCCAAAAGATTGAGGCTGTAAAGAGTTGGCCTCGACCTACTACTCCAACGGAGGTGCGTAGTTTCTTGAAACTTGCTGGATATTACCGCAGGTTAGTAGAGGGATTCTCGTCTATTTCTGCACCATTGACCAAGTTGACGCAAAAGGCAGTGAAGTTCCAGTGGTCCGATGTGTGTGAGAAAAGCTTCCAAGAGCTGAAAGATAGATTGACTAAGGCGCCAATATTGACCTTACCAGAGGGTATAGAAGGGTATGTAGTTTATTGTGATGCTTCAGGCATTGGCCTAAGGTGCTTCTTAATGCAACAAGGGAAGGTGATAGCATACTCTTCTCGACAATTGAAGGAACATGAACAAAACTACCCCACTCATGATTTGGAGCTTGCTACAGTGGTATTTGTGCTTAAGATTTGGTGACACTATTTGTATGGGGTACATGTTGATATTTTTACAGATCATAAGAGTCTCCAATATCTTTTCAAGCAAAAAGATTTGAGTATCAGGCAGAGAAGCTGGTTAGAGTTGTTGAAGGATTATGATGTGAACATCCTCTACCACCTAGGTAAAGCTAACGTGGTAGCAGATGCTCTTAGTCGACTATCTATGGGAAGTCTAGTTTATTTACAATGTGTACAACAGGAAGTAGTGCGAGATGTTCAAAAATTAGCCAGCTTGGGAGTCCAACTTCTTGAAGCCGAAGATGGAGGCGTAGTCGTGCAGAATACTGCCGAATCATCATTAGTGGCATTGGTGAAAGAGAAATAGTATGACGATCCAATATTTCTACAGTATCGAGAAGGGATTCATGAGCACTGAATTACTGCATTCAATTTAGCAGAAGATGGAACCTTGACATGCCAAGGCAGACTGTGTGTTCCAAATATAGATGGGTTAAGGCAGAAAATCATGGATGAAGCACATTGTTCCCGATACTCAATTCATCCAGGCTCCACAAAGATGTATCATGACCTTAAGGAGGTCTACTGGTGGAATGACATGAAAATGAATATTGCGGAATACGTGGCACAATGCTCCAATTGCCAACAAGTTAAAGCAAAACATCAGAGGCCCGGTGGCCTAGCTCAGACAATGGGCATTCCAATATGTAAATGGGAGGCTATTAATATGGATTTCATTACAGGTTTGCCTTTCTCTTTTAAGATACATGATTCCATTTGGGTGATCATTGATCGGTTGACGAAATCAGCACACTTCTTGCCAGTTAAATCCAGTAGCACAGCCGAAGAATATGCCAAGCTATATGTCAGGGAAGTTGTTCGCTTGCATGGGACTCCACTATCTATTATTTCAGATAGGGGTACCCAATTTACGACACATTTCTGGATATCATTGCAGAAGAGTTTGGGCACACAGGTGAACCTTAGCACTGCATTTCACCTGCAAATAGACGGCCAAGAAGAATGCACTATTCAAACACTCGAAGATATGTTGAGAGTATGTGTTTTAGACTTTAAAGGTAATTGGGATGATGATATGCCCTTGATAGAATTTGCCTATAATAATAGTTATCATTCAAACATTGGCATGGCTCCATTTGAAGCCCTCTATGGGTGTCGGTGCAGATCGCCTATTGGTTGGTTTGAAGTAAGTGAAAATCAAATATTAGGACCAGACCTTATTCACCAAGCCATTGAAAAAGTGAAGTTGATAAAAGAGCGACTGAAAATGGCTCAGAGCCGACAAAAATCATATGCAGACGTACGCCGTAGAGACATAGAGTTCCAAGTTGATGACTGGGTATTCTTGAAGGTATCCCCTATAAAGGGCGTTACGAGATTTGAGAGGAAAGGTAAGTTAAGCCCCAGGTATATTGGGCCATATAAAGTTATACGTAGAGTTGGCCAGGTAGCCTATGAGGTGGATTTTCCTCGAGAGTTAGCTGCAGTACACCCGGTCTTCCATATGTCGATGTTACGCAAATGCTTGGGATATACTACACAGGTTATTCCCATAGAAGGTATGGAATTCTCAGAACACTTATCTTATGAGGAAGTCCAAGTGGCAATATTGGACCGACAGGTCAGAAAGTTGAGGACAAAAGACGTAGCATCAGTCAAGGTACTTTGGAGAAGTCAAAATATAGAAGAAGCCACATGGGAAGTAGAGGCTGACATGAGGGCCAAGTATCCCCACTTATTTCAGTAGCCACACAAAGGTTCTTAAAGTCATAAGTCCTCTCATTTGAGTATCTGTTTTACCTGTACTTTGTAGTACTGTTTTATTATATGTTATATGTTCAGGTACTTGATACAGACACCACATGTTCCTCAGAGTTGAAACATCCACATTATAAGGTATATTATATTAGTTAGTGTAGTTTCAATTCGTATAAGGCCAAGTAGAGCCTAGTGAATATCTGTTGCATATTATTACGTGGTGATGCTCTGTGAAGCATTGTGTGTATATTTTTGTTGGATGACAAGTTTTGGATAGGCCTGTTTACAAAGGAAACTCTGCCAATTTTTTTTAAAATTCATTCGAGGACGAATGAGCCAAAGGGGGGGATAATGTAATATCCCGTAACTTAAAATACATTTGCGACTCGTAAACACCAATGCATAGATGTGATATCGGGGGAGGTATATAATTGAAAATGGTTAAGCATACCATGTAACCCTTATATTTAGTCATTTGAAGGGTTCAAAAAATGTTTTAGGTCAAAGAGATCATTAAAGAAAAGATTAAAGTTTAAAGGTTCATTGTGGAGGAATACTACAAATTATGTCATTTCTCATCTGAATTTTCACGAGCATATCTCATAATATATAATGAGTAGGAGGGCCTACTACCTATCCAATTGAAGGTATTTGAGTCTAGTTTCCAGCAAAACAAACCTCTCGTTAAAATTATATCGGAGTAAAAAGTTATGTTCATTCTACGACAGATGCGCGCACTGCCCAATCACTGCGGGGCATGTGCCACTTTAGAGAAAGTCGGCCAAACTTGTTGTTTTTATATTAGAAGTTTGGGATATACTTTCTCATATACTCAAGAACGTGTAAGGACTGGTT
>NW_006238969.1:245821-253354 GCF_000226075.1 Solanum tuberosum
GGGACGGTGATAGGAAGCCGTGAGTCCATGTTTTACCCATTGTATTTGATGTTTTGGTGAGGAGGGAGTTTGTAGAAGGTTGTGTTGGCTGTTGTTTTGACCAAATGAGGGGTCAATGGTATTGTATTGGGAAGTAAGCTGGTTACATTAAAACGGAAGGCGATGTATAAAGAACGCGACTATTATAGTTCTTGAAACTTTGTCGCTCACCAAGTGTTTGATGAAATTCCTAAGTCGCTAGGAATATGTTGTAGCTGGTTATATGAGCTCCTATTATTTTTAATTTATTTCATTAGTTCTCTACCAAGTTAAAATATGAGCTTATAAAGGAATTTGACATCGTTAACAAGCAACCAGTGGGATGGTGATCTGAGGCCATGAGTTTTACTTTTATGTTAAGTGTGGATGATTAAGGGGGCTGGTTCTTTATGGTTAAAGGATGAGGATTAATACTGAACATGTAAATAAGTCATAAGCCTACTTGAAAAGTAGAGAAAGAGAAGGGTGTGGTGATACACCACTCATCTATAGTAATTGTTGAGATTGTCGCTCGCGGACCATTATTGTGTTTTTGGCGTTGTTGTGACTCTTGATTAGTTTCTTATACTATCTTTTTATGATTTTATGTAATAGATAAAGTTGTCAGCAAAGGAGTTTGACGACGTAAGATGGTAAGCCCTGAATTAAGGTATGTAAAGCTAAAACCTCTTTTACCCTTAAGGCACGACCTAAACTGACATGTCTTTTGATAAATGTCACTATAGATTCTATGATACTTGAAAGAAAGTTATCCTATTTTATAAACCCTCTCATGTTGTGTCCTAAACCTATAGAGTTATAGTACTCTTCAAGGAAGCAATATGTTTCACACAATTACATTTGTCTACAGTTTGAACTCTTAGAAGTTAGCGGTGTACATGTTGCATAAATTTAAAGAAAGCAGCGAGCCACAAACTGTTCGTAAGTGCATAGGTCACAAGATATATGATTATCAAGCTAAAGAATGTAATCTCGAATTGCATCACGAGCTATGTGATTGATGAATTAATTATTATAAATAATTGCAAGCAGTTGAGATGAGAGACTACTCTGCAGCGTAGGATGGGTATATTTAGGGCTACTATGTGCGACACTACTCTGTGCACAGAATTAAGATATAGTCAGCTGGAATTTCCCATCGTGGATTCACCTGACTGATACAGACCTGCGGGCAGACCATACAGGATCCCTGGGGGGTACCTTGATAGAATTTGTTACCAGACTATGAGATTTCACGTGTGGTCATGACAGTGGGCTACAGATGCCATATAGGGTTCACTAATCGCTGTCAGTAGGCCATCATGTGATTCCCAGTTAGATTTACAAAGAGCAAAAAAGCGATATAATTAAGTAAATATATCACTTAGGTAAATTATAGGGATTATATATATATATATATATATAAATGACTAAGCCATGAAACGTTCGTTGAGGACCCTTGAGGTTGGTCACAATTTTAGTTACAGATTATGTCTCCGGCATACACATGCTCATATTTGTCTATCATGATATTTGAGGTCTTGTTAATCAGTTTGCTTTACATACTAATACATGTTTTGTATGTACTGACGTCCCTATTATTTTGGCATTTCATTTGTATCACTACAAGTTCAGGTGCTCAGGACAACAAGCATTTTTAGTAGACTAGAGACTTCCAGTTTAGCAGTTGGTAAGCTCCACCTCTACCTAGAGCTATCAGATATTTAGAGCCTATATTTTGATACGTATGTACATATTAAGAATGGGTATGTCGGGGCCCTGTCCCGACTAGTTATCAGATTCTCAAAGGAATACTCTGTAGAGGCTTCGTAGACCTAGTCTTGTTTCCATTGTAAAGTAGCCCAACGGGCCCTTTTGTTATCTATGTTTTAGTATGTATCTTCTTATAGGTTCCGCTGCTTATGAATCTTCAGCTTTGGCATGAGATTAGTAAGAAATTTAGCAGGTGCTTGTGTATAGCCTTGATGTCTGCCACTTTCTAATTAGGGGTGTGACAGGAGCCATCTCTCTTTCTCATAAATAAGACCAGAGCGCCCTAATGTGAGACATTTGGTCAAATGAAACCCTTCTCTAGGAGATCTTTCAACTGCTCTTTTAACTCTATCAACTATGCATATGCCATTCTATATGGCAGAATAGATATCGGACGAGTATCGGGAAGAATATCTATACAAAAGTCTATTTCTCTCTCAAGAGGGACTCTGGGAAGATCATTTGAAAATACATCTCGAAACTCTTTTACTACTCGAACTAACTGAATATGAGGTATCTTAACACTAGAGTCATTAACTCAGACTATGTGATAGACACACCCCTTGGAGACTAACTTTCTCGCCTTAAGGTACGAAATAAAACGACCCTTAGGCACTGTTGAACTACTCTTCCACTCTATAACTGATTGACCAGGACATGGAAATTGACTACTCGAGTTCTACAATCTATTGATGCATAACAGGCATGAAGCCAGTCCATACCTAGAATGACATAAAAATCTACCATATCTAACTCAACTAAGTCAGCCATGGTACTCTTGTGATTGATGGAAATTGTACAATCAGGATAGACTCTATCAGCCAGAATAGACTCACCAATAGGTGTAGAAACACTAAAGGGCTTAAGAAGTTCCTCAGGAAGAACATCAAAGTTCATCAGAACATACGGAGTTACAAAGATAAACTCACTTTTGGATCTAGCAAAGCATAAACATCAAGGTTAAAGACTTGGATCATACTTGTGACAATATCTGGCGAATCCTCTTGCTCTTGGCGACTAGTGATAGCATAAAGACGGTTTGATCCTCCGTCTTCCCTTGAAGTAGCTCCTCTAGATTCAACTCTATATCGTGGAGCAACTGAAGAATACTGGGCTCGATTTCCCTCATTACCATTTCCCTGCATGTTCTTAAGACACTCTCTCATAAAATGACCGTTCTGACCACACTTGAAGAACCCAGTGGAGCCATCACGACACACCCCTGAGTGGCTCCTGCCACACTTAGCACATGCAGGAGTCTTAGTACCCCCTTGTGCCATACTACCTTGAGACTGCACAGGTCTAGCTCTGAAATTCTGGGAATTCTGATTCTGGAACTCACCTCTGTTTCTTTGTGCAAGTGCACTTGCAGATGATGGAGCAAGTCTTTTCTATTTCTGTTGGAAAAAAGACTGGTTTGCATTACTCTTTTGCTGCCCGGACTCATTCTCTGATGTCAGCCCTCTTATTCTTAAACTCTTCTCTATCCTTGAGCTTGTCCTCTTCAACTTGTTGCACATGGGATCATTAGCCTTGCTATGTCCATATCCTCTATCAGCATAGCTTCCTTGCGTTCCTTTCTTGAAAGACGAGAAAACCCAACAACAAACAAACTCATTCTGCTCCCCATGTCAGCAACCATCTCCAGAGCATAGCGGGAAAGTTGTGTGAACTTCAGACTCTACTCCTGAACACTCGGAGATTCCTGCTTAAGGGTGAGAAACTCACTTATCTTTGCCTCTTGCAACTCACGGGGAAAGAAACGCCCTATGAAAGCACTCTCAAACACAGCCCATCTCACAATTGGTGCATCCTCAGCCCTATTCTTTTTCCATTGATCGAACCATATCCTAGCAACACTCTTCAGTTGATATGCAACTAGTTCTACTCTCTCAGCATCGACAATATGCATTATCTCAAAAACTTTCTGAAGCTCTTCAACAAAGTTCCGCGGATCCTTAGTAACACTTGAACCAGTGAAGCTTGAAAGGTTAATCCTTAAGAACTAACAAACCCTAGAAGTATCAGCAACTTCCTGACGATTCTCTCTCTGCTACCTAGCTTGGTTGGTCACAACTTGGCTCAACATCTGGATGGTCTCACAGAACTCAACATTGATGACCTCTCCATGGGGTTGCACTTTTAGTGCATTAGGTACCCCTTGTCCCTGTGGTTCAAAATTTCTTCTAGTGGAACGACCTCTGACGGCTCTTTGTGGAGGCATGATTTGAAAGACACGCGCACGCACGAGTTAGAAGGAAACTTTATACAAATTATTTCTATCACACGAAATGAATATGAAAAAAGTGAGAGTTTCTTAATGTTGCAGCCACCTAATTATTGATGTGGCGTGCTTCACACCGATAACTAGGACTCCACAGACACGACTTCATAGACTTTCTAGAACTCTTTGAAAACCTAGCTCTAATACCAAGTTTATCATACCCCAAGCCTACACCCTGGGCGGGACTGGCACTCGAGAACCATTGTTGGCCCCAAGCGAACCCTTGGCCTGGCTTAACTCATAGCGCAATACTTAATGCATTAATACAAGGATTCAATGCATCTTTACTCAACTGTTTAAAAGATAACTTAGGACGTTTAAAAATAAGACATTCAACTTAGCCAAAGTGGCAATTCAAGTCTTAACATAACGAATAACAATGTAAAGACAAATGAACTACAAACTGTCTATGAAGCCTCTAAACTAGGAGGGATGTCGAGACAAGACCCCCGATCATCCTAACAACTGAAAACTACTACACAATATAATAGGGGTCCTCTGGAAAGCAAGGAGGCTCAACATAAGACTCTGAATGCTCAACTGGATCAACGATGCGCTTGATGCTGATCCTGGTTACCTATATCTGCATCATAGAAAGATGCAGGCCAACTGGCCTCAATACAATGAATGTGTGAGCATGCGAGGGGAATCCTAAAACAAGACATAAGCTTGAAAGGAACTGAAAGAACATACATGGCGTCAACTCAACTCTATTTAACTCATTTCAATATAAAGCAATAATGTAAATGCAATATAAATAACAACTCTGTGTATTTAGAAATACAATAATAACTCTGTATGTATGCAAAGATACAATATAAACTCTGGATGTATATAAAAATACAATTAATTCAATGTGTATAAGAATACAAATTACTTCTGTGGGAGTTTCTCTAACCGACAACCATCACTTTAGAGCTATGTGATGATACATCGTTTTGCCTCACGCTCCCATGGCCGTCCTATACCTTTCCAAGGGCATAGAACTTAACTACTAAGTGGATCCACTAGTCTATACTAAAAAGCACTAAGGATTCATCTAAAAAGTATGATCCTTTTCAACCCATGATGGCTACATGGTTTATGGGGGTTGGCAGTTGTTTGAACTCTCCCCCATATCGGTGCTCAATACTACTCCCAAAACTATACTAGCTCTTACGTTTAGAAACATAACTTCTTTCTGTGGTTTGAGATAATTGCTCAAAACTTAGCTCAAAGGCTCTCTTCGAAATCAAATTTTGGCAAAAATAATTCCCTAGTCACAAAGTAAAACAAAAGTAATAATATCCAACCACTAAAATCGAGGTTTACATGCCCTATTTATAGAAAACAAGTCCAAAATTAAAAGGGAAACAAATTAAGGAAAGTGTGTTCAGGCACGCGTCTTCATTCCACGAGACTGACTCACGGACCATCAATGGATCTACGGTCCGTGAGTCCCTTCCGTCAGCCAGGACTTAGAAAATATTTCAGCCTCCAAAAATCAGCTTCTCTGAAGCAAACGACGGACATGCAGTACGGACCGTAGCTCCATACTTGGAATCTTCAAAAATCAGGTACTAGAACCCTTACAGTATCAATCTATGGACCGTCAATGGCCACCGTGGTTCCACACTCTGTCAGATTTCCCTGACTTGCCTTCCATGCCTTGCCTGCTGATCTACGACCATCACCTATGGAGCGTCACTGGACCTACGGTCCGTAGATCACCTTCGTAGATGCCCTTTCTGCAGTTATTTCAGCTGTCTCTTTACTTCCGCGCCTGAACGTCTTTCCTGCAAAATATGATAAAAACACATAAAAACCAATCCAAAAAGGCCCTAGACACACACAACTTGTAAGTGAAATGTATTAGAAATACCGTAAACTCACGGTATATCAACACCCCCAACTTAAATTCGTTGTTTGTCCTCAAGCGATGCACTAAGACTCTAAACGACACTTGTATAGAAGCAAGCATTTCAAACACAAGCAATCACATGGCTTTCTACCCCACTCTCTTTGTGGGTACAAAATTTGTTCTCTTAGACTCGATAAGCTAATTCATGCGGATCAAACCATGACAACGATTGACCAACCAACACACAACATACACTGTTTCACTATCACCAAGGTACCAACTCTCCGACAATGTACTAAGTGCCCTTACTTCAACGAAATCCCTTTTCTTTCGCACAATGACTTATGAATTTTAGTACAAGGATTCATTCAACACTCACACTCAGAAATAACTTCAAGTACAGTTAGTGCTTAGTACCATAGGCTTGCCCTTATTTTCACTGCTTAGACTCTCCAAACTAGACTCTAGGATCACTATAGGACTTTCTTGGCTTGTAACGTAGGCTCAGGGTCATTTGTGGTACATTTGGGTACTTCTTAGTGACTTTCTACCCTCCTTGACATTACACTAGGCTTTCAACCTCTTTTTGCCCTATTTTTTGCCATCCTACCGTTTTACCTCTTTCCCTTGATTTTCTTCAACCACAGATGTGAATTTAGACTTTATAGCTCTTTTTACTTTTATTTTATTTTTCTTTTAGCTTTCAACAAGTCACAACCCTTTTTTTCTTTTTTTTTTCTCTCAACATCACTCTTTTCATACCCATTTTTCTTTCAGTTTCCTCTTTCATAGCCACCCTCAACTTATGGACTTTCCGTTAGTTGAGGTGCACAATACCCGATGTCAGGTCAGGGCCAAGATTGAAGTTACTTTTTACATTAGCCACCCTCAACTTAGGCCTTTGGCCTAGGTCGAAGTGCATATGTCCAAGGAGGGACCGGGGCCAACATAGTAGATTATGGGAAAGTAAGTTCGGGGTTTTAGAACGAAATGGTTTATTTTTAGGCTCAAAGTTGGATCAAAGGGGACAGTTATTTCATTTGGTTAAATCTTTCCAGGCAATTTGTGGATTTTCAGAACAATGGCCTATGATCACTTCCTAACCTCTAGATTGAATTGTCTTAGCAGGACTAACCAGGCAAGTTCTAGTTTTGCACAAAAACCGTTTGAACAGTCAATGATTCTCACCCACTCTTGGCACATAGTTTCATTATCAGATTATCAGATTACCCAGTTCAAGTTTCAGCTTAAGTCATGCCATCAAGTTGATTCATTATCATGTCATACACAGAACCAACACATTCAACTAATCATAGCCTACAAATTCTAGCACACACCACAATATCTGACGGGTATCATTTTAAGCCATCATGCTTCTTTCTATTTCATGCTTCTACACATACGATCCTAACACATGCCGGTTCAGCATAAATTAAACAGTCTCTTGGGGAAAAAGGCCACAGGCAAGAAAACCCCACGAGAGGATCTATGAGTTAGGTTACTCATACTTCACCCTATCACTGACAATCCATTTACCCCACCCCCAACAAAAATAGATGCGATTGTCCCCAATGCATACAAAAACAGTAAAAGAAAATGGATTGGGTGAAGCAAACCT
>NW_006238969.1:253400-255983 GCF_000226075.1 Solanum tuberosum
CATTGTGCCGAAGAATCATCAACAAGCGGGTGGGTCCGGTTTCCCGGAGCCCGCTGGAACAATAGTTGGGTCACTCTCAGTAGTGACCACACCATCCATCATAACACCCTCAGTAGTGATCTCTATCACTCTCACCGCACTAGCAGTGGTGCTCACAACATCCCTCACAATAGGCGGGACCTCTACAACTGGGGCAGAACTCGATGCCCCTGCAATATTCTCATGCACCCTCCGCTGGCGCAACTCTTCATCTAAAATCGAAGCCTTCCTAGCCTCTTTCTCCTGCCTACGCTGTCTCTTTTGAGCTTTTTCCTCCTCAGTGCGACTAGAACGGTGCCTCTTACCTTTGGTATGTGTAGGCGCAGACTCCTCCTCGGCGGTCCCATTGAATAAAGCATCCAACACCGTATTATCAGCCAGTGCAATAGGTGCAGCCTTAGGCTCAACTGTAGGGGTGGCAAGAATGGCATCAAATTCGGCCCAAAGACTGGCTAATTCAGCCTGAAAAAAGGATAGATATATGGCCGGGGCTGGTCGCTCGAGGACTCGCAATTCAAAAGCATCAAGACGCTTATTAACAGCCTGAACCTTCCGGTCCATCATACCCTCCATCCTTCGCTCTATTCTGGCCTCGGACTCAGCTATAGACTTTTGCATCCAAGGTTGGATGTGATGCAGCAATGTGGCCATCTAAGCCTCTAATTTCTGTACTTTAGCCAACGGGACAACAGTAGCTCCTAACTGTGGTGTGGACCAGGATGAACTACGAGCCATGCTAGCGGCCTAGGAAGAGGAGGCCGGGACAGTATCCGAGTGATCTGGAATAATGGGGTCACCGCCCTGTGCCTGCCTCATCGTGTCTACAAGATATGCGCCCAAGGGAGGTACGTCAACATGGGGCTCTCTGCGAGGTGTCGCCACATTTGCCTCATCTCGGATGAGGCCTATATCCAAAGCCCCGGTAGGGTGGATTCAAACTATCACAATGCTAGATCGGCAACTCCAGAGTCCCTGCATAATTGGAAAATCAAACATGGAAATGGGTAAGTAGTGGAGGTCTTGAATACCCTCTCGTGAATCTCTGCCAGCAGCATGCGAGTAAAGTCAATCTCCACTCCTACTACTAATGCTGCAACCATGACCGCTCTGTCCCAAGTGAGTTGGTTATCAGCTTGTGTAGGCGACACCCTGTTACGCACCAACAACCAGAAGAACTTGGCCGCAAAATTTAACGTGGCCTTTCGGATACCCAATCGTGGTGTGGCGACCCACTCTACACGCTCGCCATCAACAACAATGTACTTAGACAACCATAGTATAACAGCCTCTCGCTGCTCAGCATTCCTCTGGAAAGCACCGCTCCTCACGATGTCCCATCTGTAATCAAACGTCGCTGTGTTTAGTGACCAAGTGTGACCTGTGGTAGGCCTATAGAGAAAGCGGCTGATGGTAGCCTGTGATATGTCTACCAGACAACCTCAGACCATAGTGGACGTGAGAAGATCTTGGGCTAAGGGCTTTGATTTCTTGGAGATCGACCCACGGAGAGTGGCAGCATAGGAGGCGTAGAACTCCCGCACAATCTCCTTGCTATAAGTCCCTGGGTCTCGAGCCATCCAGTCACACTTGTGAAGGTTGAAAAGCCGGTGAATGTCGGGGACAGTGTGCAAGCTCCCTGTGAGGACTCTGCGCTCCTCTATAACAATTCGGGCCTTCTTATCTTTATCATTAATCATCTTGGCATCCCGATAGATTTTCCATTGGCCCTCAACACACCATCTGTTTGGCTCACCAGCCACTGGAGTAGGGTTCTTATTTCTTGGTATGGGTACTGACTCTGAGCTAGTGGCATAATCAGATGAGGTTGCTTGTTCATTCTGGCTAGACCCTGTGGCTGACTTGGCATTAGACCCCGAAGCATGGGCAGACTCGAACCCTGACGCATGGCTGGACTCAGAGCCCGAAGCATGGGTAGACTCGGAGCCAGACGCAAACCCAGTAGCTGAACTGGAAGCAGCCCCAGTTGGTGACCCGATCAGTGTGTGCTCCTCATCAATCAGGGAGACAGTGACTACGTCGGGAATCACCTTCCGCAGGGTGCCTCTGGTGGCTCGGGGTCCGTGTCTGTGTCCTCATCGATTAACCTGAAGCTAGGAGCAACATATTTTGACTTGCCCTGTTTTGAGTAGGTGACTAGCTTCTCGGGTGCCATCGTACCTGTGGAAGCGATATTAGTGCCAAAACTAAATCTAAACAACTAAAAAACACTTTAGAACTATAAACGAACAGTAACAAAATCCCAAAAAAATTTCAGACAGAGGCTACAGTGGTTATACATGGAGGGGACCTACGGTCCATAGACTGATCTACGGTCCGTGGAACCCTTCCGTGGATCAGAGGACCAACAATATTGGTCGTAGATGGAAACCACGGATGTGCAGAACGGTCTGTAGATTGAACTACGGACCGTAGTCCACATTCGTGGTTACATACTTGGTGAAATTTTCAAGAGCATCCACCCACGAACCCAATCTACGGTCCGTAGATTGGTTTACGGTCCGTAGACGGGGTATCGTGGATGTG
>NW_006238969.1:256204-256477 GCF_000226075.1 Solanum tuberosum
TAAGACAAACTTTGGAACCCTAAGTCGAAACTTACATATAGACGTATAATCACATACAACAAGGCAACACAATCACTATCTATCGTTCAAGGGTATTGTAACTTCCAATTTTATCATGCAATTTGATCATGCAATTTGATCTAACAATTACCCAAGGTCAAGACCCAACTCCCGACTTTCTATATTCTATCTATGAACCGAAATTCAAAGTGAGGGGACAGTCTATTACCTTACAAGCAACGTGGAGTGGGGTGATTTCGTGACGATACTAAT
>NW_006238969.1:257109-258230 GCF_000226075.1 Solanum tuberosum
AAAAAAACTAAAACACCTATCTAAATTGATACAGAGACGCAATTAAACAAAGAAAACTACTAAATGGGAAACAGAAACCTATCGTTGGCTAGATTGTACATCTTGGGTTGCCTCCCAAGTAGAGCTTGATTTAACATCGCTGCACGACGCAAGTTTCTTGACTATTCAGACTTCATCAAGATTGTAGGCCTCAATCACTTCTTGCACAGTTTCAGCATTTCCCAGGTAGATCTTTGATCCTTTGCCCGTTTACCATGAACCTTGTTCCATCCTTTTTTTCAAGCCTCAACCGCTCCATGGGGGAGCACTTTGTGAGCAAAAATGGCCCAGTCCATTTGGACATGAGTTTGCCTGGAAACAAACGCAACCTAGAGTTGAATAGAAGCATAAGATCACTAACCACAAATTCTCGCTTTTCAATTCATTGATCATGATACCGTTTCATCTTCTCTTTGTACAAGGCTGAACTTTCATAAGCTTTCAGGCGAAACTCATCAAGCATAATCAAGTCATTCATTCATTGATTCGATGCGGCGCCCCAATCCAAATTTAGCTTCTTCATTGCCCATATCGCCTTATGCTCTAGCTTTACCGGTAAATGACAAGACTTCCCATATACAAGTTGGTAAGGAGACATACCTATGGGAGTCTTGTATGCAGTGCGATAGGCCCATAGAGCATCATTAAGCTTCCTTGACCAATCTGTTCTATTAGCATTCACAGTCTTCACTAAGATGTGTTTAATTTCTCTGTTGGGCACTTCAACTTGCCCACTAGTTTGCGGATGGTAAGGAGTGGCTACATTGTGGCGGACACCATATTTCTCAAGTAGCGCCTTGAACAACTTATTACAAAAGTAAGAACCTCCATCGCTAATAATATCCCTCGGTGTACCAAATCTGGAGAAGATATTATTTTTCAAGAATGCGGTGACACTTTTACCTTCATTGTTGGAGAGCGCTACTGCTTCCACCCACTTTGATACATAATCAACCGCAACAAGAATATACTTCATCCCATATGAACTCACAAATGGACCCATAAAATCAATACCCCATACATCAAACAACTCTATCACCAACATAGGATTCATAGGAAGCTCTTGCCTCTTTGAAATCCCT
>NW_006238969.1:258624-259977 GCF_000226075.1 Solanum tuberosum
TTTCTATCTTTCACCTCAAAATCAAACTCTTGCAGCAACAATACCCATCTAATCAATCGTGGTTTTGCATCCTTTTTCGCCATCAAATACCTCAATGCAGAATGGTCAGTATGCACTATGACCTTGGTACCAAGCAAGTAGGATCGAAATTTCTCGAATGCGAAAACCACCGCAAGAAGTTCTTGTTCAGTCACAGTATAATTCTTTTGGGCCACATTTAGAGCTTTGCTAGCATAGTAAATAGGGTGAAATTTTTTCTCTTTCCTCTGTCCTAGTACCACACCAAGCGCCACTCCACTTGCATCACACATTATTTCAAACTATTGTTCCCAATTAGGTGAAATAATGATAGGTGCAGTGACCAACTTCTCCTTCAACTCTCCAAATGCTCTCAGACAAGCCTCATCAAAGTCAACTTATACTCCTTTTCAAGCAGTTTGCACAATGGGTGTGCAATTTTTGAAAAGTCTTTTATAAATCTCCTATAGAACCCAGCATGCCCAATAAAACTTCTAACACCTTTTACAGAAATAGGTGGCGGAAGCTTTTCTATTTCCTCAACTTTAGCTCTATCAACCTCAATACCTTTCTCTGAAATTCGATGACCCAACACTATACCTTCTTTAACCATGAAATGACACTTCTCCCAATACAACACCAAGTTGCAGTCTTCACACCTCTTAAGCACCTCGGCCAAATGATCCAGACAACGATCAAAAGAATCACCTACAACTAAAAATCATCCATGAACACTTCAATAGTGTCCTCCACCATACCAGAAAATATTGACATCATACAACGTTGGAAAGTTAATGGAGCATTGCACAACCCAAATGACATCCGTTTGAAAGCAAAAGTCCCATAAGAGCAAGTGAAGGTGGTCTTCTCTTGGTCTTCTGGAGCTATAGAAATTTGATTGTAGCCCGAATACCCATCGAGAAAACAATATCAACCCTTTATTGCAAGTCTATCCAACATCTGGTCCATGAATGGCATAGGGAAGTGGTCCTTTTCTGTCCACGCATTCAACTTCCGATAATCCATACAAACTCTCTATCCAGTCACAAGCCTCATTGGAACAAGCTCATTTCTTTCATTTGGAAACACAATCATACCACCCTTTAGGCACACACTGCACAGGACATACCCAACTACTATCTGAAATGGGATAAATAACTCTCGCATCCAACCACTTGATGATCTCCTTTTTAACTACCTCTTGAATAGGTGGATTTAATCTTCTCTGGTGCTCGATACTGGGCTTACGATCTGGTATGAGTTGGATTTTATGAGAGCAAATATCGAGAGGAATCCCAATAATATCTGCAATAGTCCACCCAATCGCTCGCTTGA
>NW_006238969.1:260404-262470 GCF_000226075.1 Solanum tuberosum
TGTGGCAAGAAATGGTCTTCCAAGGATGATGGGAACCTCAAAATCAACCTTACAGTCAAGAATTACAAAATTTGGCGAAAAAAAGAAAGATTCCTCTTTTACTAGCACATCATGGAGTACACCAATGGGCCTCTTCACAGTTCGATCGGCCATCAGTAACCGCATTGTAGTGGGCTTTGGGTCCTCTTGACCCAACTTCTTGTAAATAGACAATGGCATGAGGTTGATGCTAGCACCAAGATCACACAAAACCTTAGCAAAGCGTAACAATCCGATAGTACATGGAATCGTGAAGGCACCAGGATCTTCCTTCTTTTGCACAGGAGAAGTTGTGGCAATAGCGCTACAATGCTGCAATCTATCATCATCTTCAAAACTCACAGACCTCTTCTTTGTTACCATATCTTTCATAAACATTGCATACCCCAGGCATTTGTTCCAAAGCTTCTATCAACGGAACGTTGATGGAAAACTGCTTCAACATAGTAATAAACTTGCGATATTTACCATCTTCAGTCTTCTTCACTAATCTTTGTGGAAAAGGTGGTGGAGGTCTAGGTATGGGGACCACTTTCTGAGATATCTCAACTTCTTTCTCTGTCGCATTCTAAGACTTTTCTCTAACCTCTATCATATCATCTTCTTTTCTAATCTCAACTTCCACCACAGCTGGCATAGGTGGATCAATGGTTTGCTTACACCCTCGAGTAGTAACTGCCATGAAATGGCCGTCATTCTTTGGATTCTGGATGGTGTTGCTAGGAAGAGTACCAGGTTGACGTGGGTTCACTGTAGTAGACAACTGGGTCATCTGCTGCTCTAGATGCTTTATTGACTCTGCATGGGCATCAACTTTTTGACCAATTCCAGAAGTCGTTTCTCATCTCCTTCACATTCTCATCAACTGCATCAAACCTTCTCATCATCTTCTGCATCATATCTTCAATACGCGTCGTACTTCCTCCAGCTTCCCTAGTACCAGATTCTCGATTTTGAAGGGGAACATAATGTCTAACTCGATCGTTTCTGTTGCCATAGCTGTTTCAGTTGTAGTTGTTGTCACGATTGAAGTTCCCATCCAGGGCATATTGACCCTTTCAGTTGTAATTTCCATAGTTCCGACCTTGGTTTCCTTGACCTTGGCGCCAATTTTCCGTGTTGGATGCTTGGGAAATTGGGCGAAAATCCCCCGTCTGATCATTCACAGCATAAGCATCCTCTTCATAGTAACACTCTTCCACTGGTGGTGGAGTTCTAGTCAAGTAGTTCACAGCATTTACCTTTTCTGCACCTCCGCTCACATGCTTCAATACCAAACCCAACTCGGTCCTCATCTGAGCCATCTCTTCACGAATCTCATCCGCAGACTGGTTGTTTGTAGCATGAATGACAAATGATTTTCTCCCAGTATCCGACCTCCTAGTGCTCCATGCTTCATTGTTGCGAGAGATCTTCTCTAGCTTTTCTGTGATCTGTGCGTATGTGCACTCACCATATGAACCTCCAGCAATAGTATCCAGCACTGCTTTATTGTTATCATCCTGACCTCGATAGAAATATTCCTTCAGCGACTCATCATCAATACGGTGATCCGAAACACCTCTTATGAACGAAGTGAATCTGTCCCATGAGCTACTTACAGACTCTCCAAGTAATGCCACAAAATTATTGACCCTATCTTTGTGATTTAGCTTCTTGGACACTGGATAATACCTTGCTAAGAACACATCCCTCAGTTGGTTCCATGTATAGATTGAGTTATAAGGAAGCTCAGTGAACCATATAGCAGCATCGCCTGTCACTGATAGAGGGAACACTCTCAATTCGATGACATCCATATCCAAGTTTGGCCGACCCACACAACTTTTGCAGACGACCCTTATCTTGGCTATGTGAGCATGTGGGTCCTCCGATGCCAACCCTGAGAACAAGCCCCTCGCAGTAAGCATCTGCATTAAGCTACTGGTTACCACAAATGTGTGCCCTGGAGGCAGAGGAGGTAAGACTAGAGGTCCATCAGAGTCAGCAATATTTGCGTTGCCCCTGTAGTTGGCATGCAGTTGTGG
>NW_006238969.1:262528-265823 GCF_000226075.1 Solanum tuberosum
CCCTCACTGCATTTCCCAATTGATTTTCAGCTAGACTCCGGTTTTTCCCCACCAGCTACTCTCGGCTGTTGTAACTCAACTGTATCATCAAGATTTACTCTGATAGGATTAACTGGAATTCCTTGATTGTTCATTATTCGCAAAGTTCTGTTCAACTCTGGATCGTAAGGTGTAAGTGGTTCACCTTGGCTCCATGTCCTTGGCATACACTAGAGTCAGAACCTGAGAGAGACAAGAACAAAAAGAAAAAGTAAAATTAGGAAATATTTGACTAAAGTTCAATAATGTAGTTAAAATTAATCTAAATGCCAAAGTTTCCCCGAAAGCTGCGCCAAAATTTGATACGCTCAAATTACACCTCCCTAAAGAAGCATAAGCGATCGTTATCAAGTAAAGAACCCAACTTGTAGGTTGGGGTCGATCCCACGAGGAAATTGGTTTAGACTTAACTTTAACTTACACTTCTATTCGTTTAGTCAAAGTACTTCCAGACACAAGTAATAAAAAAAGGGGGATTTGTGGAACAACTTGTAAGAATTCAGTAAGTAATCAGTAAGCAAAAGTCAAATTTTGTTGTTATCAAGATGAGAAAATTAACTAGGGTATACGTGTTCACCATAAGCTCATAACTCAGTAATCCTAGTAATAGCTGTCCTTTCCTAGTGTATTACATGCAAAGTGATAAGTTAGGTATCTTTAAATCCTTGGTCCGGCATCTAGAGAAATTTCACCCCGCACCTTGGTCTGGCTACGTGTGTATGAATTACTAACCCTTACCTTTACCTCATATTAGACATCGTAATCGATGTTTGGCTTAGTTATTACTTCGCACCAATCGACACTAGCCTATTAGATAGTATCACACTAAATCTATGTTGATAATTATTTTCTTATTGATTACCTCCTTGGTCCGGCAAGTAGCAACAAGGCGAGTTCTAACGCGTGCACTCATTAAAAAGACTTTTGAACGCAAGAATTATCAATGCATGCAAAACACTATTCAAGAATTGCTTATTTACTCTTCATACTTCGTTAATCGCTCATGGATCCCACAACCCTAGTTGTGGAGTTTAGTTACCCATAATCATATGAACACAATTAATTGTTTTAGATGAAATAATTATGAACTTACGTAGTTGAGAAAAATAAACCCAGAATTTCAACTCGAATTTCAAACCGAATCTTCAAAATTAACCTTTGGAAATCAAGAATTGCTCCGGTAGTAAAAATTAATTCCTAGTCACAAAGAAAAACAAAATTAATAATATCCAACCACTATAAATGAGGTTTACATGCCCTATTTATAGAAAACAAGTCCTAAATTAAAAGGGAAACAAATTAAGGAAAGTTTGTTCAGGAACGCGTCTTCATTCCACGAGACTGACTCATGGACTGTCAATGGATCTACGGTTCGTGAGTCCCTTCTGTCAGCCAGGACTTAGTAAATATTTTAGCCTCCAAAAATCATCTTCTCTGAAGCAAACGATGGACTTGAAGCACGGAACGTAGATTGATCTACGGTCCGTCAATCCCCTTCCGTAGCTCCACACTTGGAATCTTCAAAAATCAGGCACTGGAACCCTCGCAGTATCAATCTACGGATCAACAGTACGGTCCGTAGATCAATCTACGGACCATCAATGGCCACCGTGGTTCCACACTCTATCAGATTTCCCTGATTTGCCTTCCATGCCTTGCCTGCTGATCTACGACCATCACCTACGGAGCATCACTGGACCTACGGTCCGTAGATCACCTCCGTAGATGCCCTTTCTGCAGTTATTTCAGCTGTCCCTTTACTTCCGAGCCTGAACGTGTTTCCTGCAAAATATGATAAAAATACATAAAAACCAATCCAGAAAGGCCCTATACACACACAACTTGTAAGTGAAATGTATTAGAAATACCGTAAACTCACGATATATCAACACCCTCAACTTAAATTCGTTGTTTGTCCTCAAGCGACGCACTAAGACTCTAAACAACACTTGTATAGAACCAAGCATTTCAAACACAAGCAATCACATGGCTTTCTACCCCACTCTCTTTGTGGGTACAAAATTTGTTCTCTTAAACTCGTAATCTAATTCATGCGGATCAAACCATGACAACGATTGACCAACCAACACACAACATACACTGTTTCCTATCACCAAGGTACCAACTCTCCGACAATGTACTAAGTTCCCTTACTTCAAACGAAATCCCGCTCGGACTCGTTCCCTGTCTTAGCTCGCTTGTTCTTAAACTCTTCCCTATCCCTTAGCTTCTCTTCCTCAACCTGATGCACATATACCATTAACCTTGAGATGTCCATATCCCCAATGAGCATTAAAGCCCTACCTTCTTTACTCGACAGACGAGCCAACCCAGCAATAAACAAGCTTTTTCTACTCCTCATGTCCGCAACCATTTCCGGATTATAACGGGACAATTGGGTGAATTTCAACCTATATTCATGAATGCTTAGAGAATCCTTCTTAAGTGTGAGGAACTCATGTACCTTGGCCTCTTTCAGTTCTCAGGGAAAGAAACGCCCCAAGAAAGCCTCCTCAGTTGATTTGCAGCTAGCTCAACTCTCTCAGTATCAGCAACATGCATCACATCAAACACCTTTTTCAATTCATCAACAAAGTTCTCCAGATCCTCAGAAGTGCTTAAGCCAGTGAAACTTGGAGGATTCATCCTCACGAACTCATGAATCCTTGAAGTGTCAGCCTCTTCTTGTCGAGCCCCTCTTTGTTGTCCAACCTGGTTAGTCACAGCTTGACTCAACATCCTGATTGCTTCTGTAAACTCAGCATTAGTGACTTCCCCTTGAGGTTGCACTTCAGGTACATTGGGTACCCCTTGATCCTCAACATTTCTCCTAGATGGACGACCTCCGACTGCTCTTTGTGGAGGCATGATTATCTGAAAACATGCGCAAGCACGAATTAGAAGGAAAGTTTTTAGAGATCAACTCTAACACACGAAATGAGTGTGAAAGAAATGAGAATTTTTCCTAAATGTTGCAGCCGCCTAATTATATATGTGGCGCGCTTCACACCAATAACTAGGACTCTACAGACACGACTTCATAGGCTCCTTAGGATTCTTGAACTCTGTACTCTGATACTAAGTTTGTCACTCCTCGAACCTATACCCCGGACGTGGCTGTCACTCGAGAACCATTGCTGGCCCCAAGCGAACCCTTGGCCTGGCTTTCTTAACTCAGCGGAAACCTACTCAACAGAATAACTCAATGCCATGCAAAGGCATAAACAACTTAACTGATAAAAATATGGCCCAAAGG
>NW_006238969.1:270603-275855 GCF_000226075.1 Solanum tuberosum
ACCATTGCTGGCCCCAAGCGAACCCTTGGCCTGGCTTACTTATCCAGCGGAAGACTATATGCATATTTATAATGATCAAAACTTAGAATGTTTAAAAGTCAACATTCAACTTGGCCAAAATGGCAACCTCAAGTCTCAAAAACATAAGCCAATAATAAAGTGGTGACAAATGAATTTAACTAACTTATTGTCTGTCTATGAAGCCTCTAAACAACTGAGATTGATATCGGGACAGGTCCACGACATCCTAATGAACTAATAATAATACTGAAAGCAATAAGAGGAGTCCTCCAGAATGCAAGGAGGCTCACCAACTGACTTTGGAGTGCTCACTGGATCAACGATGTGCTGGATGCCGATCCTAGTTACTTGTGTCTGCATCATAAAAAGATGCAGGCCAACTGGCTTCAGTAAATTGAATGTACGAGTATGCGAGTTGGAATGCTAAACACAACATAGGCTTGAAAGAAATCTGAAGAACTTAACTGGCTCAACTCAACTCAACATAATTTAACTCAATTCAATATAAAGAAGTTTAAAACAAGTGCAATATAAAGAAAAGTTGTTTAAAGCATGATGTCAAATCTGTGTGTATGCAAAGATACACTATAACTCTGAAAATGTATGTAAAAATAGAATAAACTGTGTATATAAGAATACAATTACTTCTGTGGGAGTTTCTCTAATTGACAACCATCACGTAAGAGTTATTGTGATGATACAACATTTTATCTCACGCTGCTAGGGCCGTCCGATACCTTGCCGAGGGTATAGAACCTGGTGGCTACATGGTTTATGGGGGATGTGTGTTGTTTGAACTCTCCCCCATATCGGTGCTCAATACTACTCCCAAAAATAATATAATATTAGCTCTTATGTTTAAAAACATACTTTTTCTGTGATTTGAGATTAGTGCTCAAAAACTTAGCTCAAAGGCTATCTTGGAAATCAAAGTTTCCTCTCTTGCTTCATTTAGAAAGCGATTACTCTTTTCTGAAAACTAGCCCGAAGGCTCTTTGGAAATCAAGGTTTCCTTTCTTGTTTAACTGTGAATTTTTTTTAAACTCTTTGGGAATACATAGTCCCCATATACTTTTGAAGAGATGAACTTCAAGATTTAATCTTTACTCTTAACTGAACTTGAACTTTAAGTCTTAAAGCAAAGTTAAAACATTTGGAAAAGACTTTTGGAAGACTCTAAGAACTTCTCTTCACTTTGACCTTAACTGCTCTTGATTTGACTCTTAACTGGTCCTTGAAATGAATTATAGATTCAAAGATTGTGATTTGTGATTGGAAAGATCTCATGATGTTTAGGAATGATTTTACATGACTAAACATGAGAAAAGACTAAAAATCAATATTTGAGGGTGGGTCCGCGACGCGGAGACATATTTAATTTTTGGTTTCGAAAACAACTTTTGAGGCAGAACGGTCCGTGACTGCTCCGCTCCGCGAAATGATTTTTCTCAGTTCTGGGGAATGGGTCCGCGATGCGGAGGCATGTCCAGATTTCGACTAGCAAAATTTCTTCTTCGTTTTCCAGCTCTAAACCCTCTAAACTCCATTGGTTCTTTCCCCAAACACTTAGAATTGATTAAATGTTCAAAGTACATCAGATTCTACTCAAAATCAAACCTAAAATCATTGATTCAGATCAAACAACTCCTCAACGATTTCGACAAATCAATAATTTAATAGAACTTTAACAAACCCATCAAGAACTCAACTCAATGCTATGTGATCTCACATAACTTGTAGAAATCACCCCCGACGAAATCCACAAGCTAGTCTCGACGAATCTTGAACGTTCTTCTCCTTTCTCCAAGCCCTAGCGTGAAATTCACTTTTCTAAAACTGATTGAAATCTGAATTTACCCCAATTAAACTCCTAAAAATAAATTAGATTAAATAGTTAAGGAAAAGACTAAATTACTCTTTTAAAAGCCGGATTTAGACTTTCCTTAATCCAACAGCCCAACTTCAAAAGGGTAATATCTTACTCATACGAACTCGAAATCGCACAAACTCGGTGGTGTTGGAAAGATCATTCCAAGATCTTTCCTACCATATATGGAATTACCTCTAACTCATCCTGAGCAAGAAGTTATGGCTGTTTGAAGTTGGCCAAAACTCAACTTTTCCTAACTTGAACAAATTTCCAGATTTTCATTATTTCCAAAAATGATTATTTCCAGTTCTTAGCTTCTTCCTAGCTATTTCAAATTGTGAGATGTTACAGTTACTTTACTATTGTACGATCGTAGACACTTGCATTGAAAGTTGTGTCTTTATTATGTAAACATGAAAATGGCGCCGCTGCCGAGGAGTGGTGTTACTTGAGAATTCTTAGATTAGTGGAACTTTTATTCTTCTTAATCATAGTTTACTTACTTAATTTTTAGTTTTGTTTTTATTGTTTGTGTATATAAGCAAGAAAATGAGTATGAATAATCATTATGGGTATCAAACGGATCACCCCCTCTTGAAACTGTTGAACCCTAGGGACAACCTCCTAACGTTCAAACAGGTAGGGGATGAAACCATTCAGGAAATGTGGCTAAAGTTTCAAGTAGTGCTAGAACCATGCCCATCTCCTGGGATGACCGACAAAGCGCTACTGGAGTGCTTCTATAGGGTTCTTGGACCCGAAAATAGAAGTATCGCTAATCAACTTTTCACGGGTGGTATGCTACACCAGCCCTATGAAGTCGTAGCAAAATTGATGGTATGGTTGAAACCAATAAGGAATCCCAAAATAAACACAAGTGGGACCCACTAGTAGCTCAAGTAGATGTACTGTCCAAACGAGTCATGGAGTTGGAAGCACAAGCCATGGAAAAGGACAAGCACTTCTCCCTACGAGAGTATAAAAATGGGAAGAAGCATAGGGGGTATGCAAAATGATGAAGTTCTCTCACTCATTCAACAAAAAATTTGATGCACAACACAAGGTGCTGAATGAGATGAAAGAGAACATCGAAATGCTAAATGAAACGTCAACCTCAAACTCCATGACAATCCAGCTGTAAGATGCCCAAATAGGCCATTTGGTATCAGGTCGCTATCCACCGCTTGCTGAGGACTCACCTAGTTACACCATGGCAGACTTCGAGGATGAGGACTAGGCGTTAACTTGCGTCATGCCATGATGTTAACTAAGGCGCTGTTTCAGAGGCAACACAAAACCCCTTTTTGCTTTTTATTTGTGTTGTGGTAAAATAACGGTGTGTTAATTGTGTAGATGGAAGTGTGGAGAGTGAACGAAAGGTGTAGATTGGCGAGCTACAGGTCCAATCAGTGAATCGCCGAACGGTTCAGCGACCCTGAACTAGACCATCGTTAGACTCAAGACCAATTTACATTGAAGTCTGTAAAACTCGGCGAGCATAGAAAAGTATTGGCGAATCGCCTACCATGTCGGCGATCCCGAAGGAAACCATCGTTTGAACTCCTAAAATAACGGGAAGTTCTGTAAAATTCGGCGAAGCAAGTGGCTACTTGGCGAAACGCCGAGTGGTTTGGTGATCCTGATTAATGTCGCCGAATGGGTGAAAACTGGACGGTTTTTCAGGTCAAAGGTTTAAAAGTTTCAGATTCATCCCCTTTCCCTCACTTGTTCATTTTCCCAAACTCACACCCGCACTCTAGTTTATATTTCTTGCATTTTTGGAGTATTTTGAGTTGTTGATTTGTGCTCAGAACTTGGATTACATTGCTGCCCAACAATTCAATTCCATTTTAGTCAGCACGAAAGGTTGGGTCCCAAACTCTGAATTCTTTCTATCGATTTTGTACTCAATGTAGTGAAATTACCTTGTTGAAGTGTTTTAATCTTGCCTCCTAGGATAGATTATTTACATGCGTGATTTAATTTGATAATCTTGCTCGAGTAGTTGTGGTTATTGGATTCTCGTAATTGTATACCTTAAACTGGATTAAAATTCAAAAGGTTGTGTCAGGCTACTGCGGGTCCTACCTTAATCACACTATTACATACTGTGATTTTGTTTTTTGGGGGTTACGGGGTCGAAATCGAGAAGTTGGGTTGAAAATTGGAATGTTGAGCCATTTGGCGAGTTGGATCGAGCTCGCCGAACCACTCGACGTTCTGCCTAAAGTCCCTATCTCGCCCTTAAACTTTATGCTCTATGTGTTGATAGGATCTGTAACTTTCTGTGAGAAGTTGAAGGGCACTAAAGACCTTCGACGACTCGCGAAAAGTCTCTTTTTATTCTTGTCAAATCCCACATGGATCTCTGTGCATTGTAGCTTTTAGCGGACCAACCCTATATCGCCGAATGATATTGGTGACTCACCGGAAGAGTCGGCGAAGCTTACCAACAACTGATCTCCGGTGCTTTTGTCAAATGCGTCTCTAACCTCTCTTCTAGATTTTGCAGATATGACTAAACCTAAAGCTGCTGAAAGAATAACGCCAGCTCAAGAGAAGTCCAAAGGGATTGAGATAAAGGAGGACGCAGTTACGTCAAAAGGAAAAGCTTCGAAACAACTCAAACTACTGGGAAAGGCAAGGGCAAAAGGCCCACTTCTGCCAGGAGAACCATTACCCTGGACCCCAATATTTCTTCATGGGCCAGGGGATTTTGCAGAGAGATGCATATCTTTCTGCCAGACACACACTCAATAGACCTTGGTGAATCCGGTACCGTTGTTCCCCCTGAGGTGACTTCGGGCACTGATGCCCATATTCAGAGTACTACACCGGGCATTGAGGCCCAGACAGATGGAGAGACTGCACAGACATGATCCTTTCTTTACCTCCCTGTCTGTCTTACTTACTTTTACTTTTTGGATACTTTAATTCATTTGCATTTGAGGACAAATGTTTGCTATTCGTGAATTGTGTTTTGTTTATGTATTTGAGTTGTAAGTTATAATTATGTTAATACTGCTTTCGTGGAAGGTTTGAGCTTGTGGCTCCGTGTTTTTAAGTGAAAAATGATTTTGACCCTTCCGAATTTTTTTTGCCATCTCTTGTGTTTTGAATGTGGCTGTTCTTTCGCAAAATTTGAGTCTCGATTCCGATCAATACCGATGACTTGAATAGTATTCTTAATCGAACAAACATGAATGTGCGGATACGATGAGGCCAAATAAAGTTGCATAGACAATATGTGAACTCTTTGCATTTCGTTGTGACTAGCCAATGATCAAATTGAGTCTCTTGTGATGATCGTTGCACACTAGCGAAAGTGTGGAGTCTTGTTTGACTATAGTGTCAATGCCTA
>NW_006238969.1:275884-286783 GCF_000226075.1 Solanum tuberosum
AACACCCTTTGAGCCTTACCTTTCTTTGGAAGAAACTTGATGAAAACAATGACCTTTCTTTATCCATCACCCATAATCCTCATGAAGTAGTGGTTAGTTGAATAGCGAACTTAGGCCAAGGCCTAAGTTGGGGGTGTGGTGAAAAGATAAGGGCAAGTCAAGAAGTGCAAGGAAAGTCTCCTTTAACCCATGGTGTTGAGAAAAATGGAACCCCTCCATATAAAAAAAAACAAAGAAAAAGAAAAAGAATGAAAAAGAAAGTTGTGGAATAAAGTACCAAAGAAATGGGGTTTCCAAACAATCCATGGGAAGTGAATAATAGGATGACTTATGATGCTCTAATGAAAATGATGAAAGAAAAGGAAAGGAAGTGTTGAGAGCACCACATTTCATGAGGACGAAAGTCACTGAGCCTAAATGACCATACGTTTGCATTCAGCCCCATTACAAGCCTTCAAAGACCTTTGTGATCTTGAGTGAGCTGAAGCAAGTGTTGATTGAAAAATATGGGCAAACCTGTGGGTGAAATTATGCATTGTGTTCTTCCTTATGAGTGTGAGCGTTACATCTGATTCTAAAGCTTTAAATTGTAAACCATTGTGTGAATATGGAATCATTCTTTGTGTGAGGGCATTTGAACACTTTGGTTGAGCTTGAACTTGCATTTGAAGCAAGTATAGTGAACACGAGATTTTTCATATTAGTGAGTCAGAACTTTAATCTTTGAGTGCACATTTGATCTTTGCATAAGTAAATTGAGTCTTGTTGTGTGCATTCATGATTGAGTTTTGTGTAGCACTATTAGAGACACCCTTGTTGAATGGCTGAACTTGAGTTTGCTTGAGGACAAACAAAAGTTTAAGTTGGGGGTGTTGATGAGTCCACGATTTTGACTCATTTAGGGCTATATTTTAATAGGTTTAGTGTCCTCAAATGCATGTTTTGTCTCAAAAACTGATAAAATACCTTGAGTTTAAGGTATTTAGAATTGGAGACAAAGGCATGGACACAATTGAGAAAAAAGGAACAAAGGCGGCTGAAAGAACGAAGAAATAAAAATTTGTGGATCGCCGAATCCATTCGGCGAATCACCAAAAGGTGTTAACCTCGCCTTTTGTTCCAATTTACTAAGCCCTAAAGGAAATGACTAAATCGGTGGTGAAAAGGAGCAGTCGGCGTGTTGCCGAACAGTTTTGCGAAACAGTACTATGTCGCCTAATGATCCAAAACACGACGATGCTGAAGGATAGATTAAGAAGGCGATGAAATCTACTAAAGGGCAAGATCACAGAGTTGATCGGCTATCCCAACTAACTGCGCCGAGTGATCCGCTGCAACACAAATATTTAAAAACTATAAATACTCGTTGAGAATCAGATTTTTAATATCGAATTTTAGCTTTGAAACAATATTTTTCAAACTTTGCTTTTATTTTTGAGTTCTAAGTTTGGAGAGGGTTTTGAAGAACTTGAAGATTCAAAGGGTTTCATCTCCAAGAATTTGGGCTTGGGTCTTTTGGATTCTTCACTCTTGGCTTGTTTTGAGACTTAAATCTTCATACCCATTTGAATGCAAACTCATTTTGGTATAAATTTCTCTCTCTTATACATGTCTAGCTAAAACCCCAATTCTTGGGGTGTGATTTAGTGAATATGGGTTAGATTAATTGTTAGGTCTTGCTTGCTGATAGTTTAATCGTTGTTTAAATTTGATTTAGTTTAGTAGTTGTGTTGGAATTTAATGAAATTGTAGTTGCAAATACGATTTCACCTTGGTGTTTTTGGCTTGCTCGAGAGAGAGGTCGTAAAACTAAGACTACTAAATTGATGGCCGATGGGATTGGGTCGACATGAGGTTCAGCTCGAGAGAGTGAACGCTAGTCATTTTCCCACACACTTAACTCGAGAGAGTGCGTGGGCATAAGGCGAAGGTTGTTCTTAATGCGGCAAAACGGTGTTCGAGAGAAACCCATTTGATTCGGGGTAAGTTACTCGAGAGAGAATTTACCCTTACTATAGTCTAGCCTAGTCACAAATATTCAACAAATTTACTATCAAAAGCATGTACCCAATGATCTAGTTTATCCCGTATTTCTATCACATCCCAAGAGTCTCATCTCCTTAATTAGTACTCTTTATTATTTCGCTATTTTTTGCTTACTTGTTTACAAACCCCCATCGATAATTGACGCTTGTGTGACCCCTTAGATTTAATATGTTTGTATTCGATAATGTTTTTAGCTATGACTAATTAGAACTTAATTTTATTCTTCTATTAATTCTCAAAACCACTCCCTGTGGAAACGATCCCAACCCTTGGTTGGATTACTTTACTATTGTACGATCATAGACACTTGCATTGGAAGTTGTGTCTTGATTACGCAAACATCAGTATGCAGACCATAAGGTAAAAGACATGACATTTCAGACTGGTGAGAAAGTTCTTCTTAAAGTGTCACCCATTAAAGGGGTAATGGGATTCGTAAAGAAGGTCAAGCTTAGTCCCTGGTATATTGGGCCCTTTGAAGTTCTTAACTGTGTAGGGCTAGTGGCTTATAGATTGGTTTTACCTCTGAACTTATTGGGAGTTCATCCGGTGTTTCATGTATCCATATTGAAAAAGTATTATGAAGACGGGGATTACATCATAAAATGAGACTCAGTTTTGTTAGACAAAGACCTACAGTATGAGGAGGAACCAGTTGCAATTCTTGATCATGATGTCCGAAAGCTGAGGACCAAGGAGATTAAGTCCGTGAAAGTTCAATGGAAGCATCTTCCGGTTAAGGAAGCCATTTGGGAGACCGAGAAGGACATGTTAGACAAGTATCCCAATTGTTCGACGATTTAGGTACTACTCTACCCTTACTTTAGCCAGTCTTTCCTAGTTGATCACTCGGGGATGAGTGATGGATAAATTGGTATCTATTGTAACGACCTGATTCTGTCGTTAGGGAAAAGCCAATGGGGAAAGAATTGGGGTCAGAAATTTTTTGGGAAGTAACTTGGAAATTCCTAGCCAAGTCTAGATTTGAATAAAATCTGAGTTATGTGAGGTCTAGGATAATATGGTAATGAATTACATATCTAATGATGATTTTGATCACATGAGTAGATATCTAAGACGTTAAGGAACCCATATGACTTTACGGAATCGAATTCGGGCAAGTAGAACTCCCGAAATTGATCTTAGCGTGAACGAGTAGTTATTGATTAATGTCATGGGTTGAATTTGTGTTGTGAAATGGGAGTTTGGATCTCCATTTTCGAATATCTGTCTTCGTCAAGCCGTCAGGGAGGGATTTATCCTACCAGGGCGGGGCTGCTGTAGCGGGATAGGGTTCGCCACAGCGGGACAGACGCAACTTAAGTAAAAAATAAACCCCAAAAACGTTATTTTCTGCAAGTTTCGTATTTGAGAGCTAAGAGACAACCCAAGGCTTTTTCTTGAAGGGTTTCGACCTCTTCTAGCACTAAAGGTAAGGATTTTACTCCTCTAATCCATATTTCGATCCATAGAGCTTAGATTCTTGGGTAATTATTGTAAAGGGAAGGTTTTGATCTGAAGTTAATGGTGGAAAAAGCCCTAATTTGAATATTGAGATCTTGGGTTTGGCCTAGGGTTAATAATTTCGATTGTAATCCAGGTAATTAGGCCTCATTTATTGATCCTTGCATTAATTGTATGTTTTTTAGACCACGAACAAGCAGAAAGAATCCGAAAAGGGAAGATTCAAGTGCCTTAGAGGGATTCAAGCTTGGTTTCGAGGTAGGTGATGGTTTGATTTCATGTTTGTGTGATGTATGTTAGTATTTGCTTCATTGTAATGCATGTATGTATGTGAAATGTTGCACTATTGATCACACCTAATGCAAATGAGTATGAATGAATGATTGTAAGACATGAATCAACACTTAATTGTATGATTATGAAAATGTACATTGTGATTGTGATTGTGGCATGTTGAATGGATCGGGTGTTTCGTGCCGACATACTAACTGGATCGGATGTCATTTACCGACATACATATTGGAATGGGTGTCACGTTTTGACACACTAACTTGGATCAGGTGTCAGGATTCGGCACACTATAACAATTTGGGTATGGGTTCCATGAGAGGACCATTGACTTGTAATATATGTGTATTATTGAGAATGTGGAATTGTACATTGCTCTTGAAATGATAACTGATATTCTATATGTTCGGTATATGCGTGTTTACTATGTTATGTCTGCTGATATACATGTTTCACTACTAGAATAGCCGCGTGATCCTACCAGTACACCGTGGTTGTATATTGATTCTGCACTTGCTCCTTCTTTGTTGAGTACATGGCATCTTCAGGCGGCTACAAACAGACCTCGTTTAGGAGATCAGTGAGCAAGATCAGATTCAAGGGTGAGCCAGTTCTTTTAGGCTGCCATGGGTCCTCTATGTTTTAGTCCACCCTTTTCGTACTCAGACCTTCTATTTAGATTTACTCGTATGTTTAGTTTGGGTTGTACCCATTTTCTTTGACTTGTTGTTAGTAGAGTTTTGGTACATTTACTTTCAGGTTCTAGGCGTTATTTCCACAATTGTTTGACAAACTTTTGGAGTTTATGGGAACTCCATTTTTATTTCTGCATTTTAACTTGCTTTCGTATCTTTAAAAGATTAGTTTTGGGGTTAGTTGTTAGAAGTAATGGTTCTCCCACCGGAGGGTTAGTGTGGGTGCCAATCACGACGGTCTGGATCGTAACAAAGTTGGTATCAGAGCCCTAGGTTCGTTGATCTCGGTGTACCAAAACGAGTCTAGAAGAGTCTTACAGAATAGTACGGAGACGTATGTACTTTTCTTCGAGATGATATAGGACATTAGGAAATCTCTCTGTTTTATCTCGTCTCTTTTCGTACTATAACTTGGTTCCAATTGGTATCTGATGATCCAAATTGGTATCTAATCTCCTTCACTCTCCTATCCGCAGATGATTAACACTAGATTCAACGACATCAAACCCATAGCTCCCGTCAATGTGCCAGCTGAGGAATTCACAGCAAGAGGTCGCGTTCGAGGCAGGGGTAGAGGAAAAGCAAGGGGCAGAGGCCGAGGAAAGGTAGACCTACTAGGGATGGAGCATCGGTTGATAATGCTCCCAGAGATGATGTTCCTCCCGCACATCATGAAGAGGTACAAGAGAATGTGGAGATTGAGGACAAGGGGGATGTTGGACATGAAGAGGATGCACCGGCTAGGAACACCAACATTCCTCCCTTAGACCCAATGTTAGCTCAATAGATCATGTCTTTTTTAAAGGATTGGTTGGTCATGGAATCCCTCATGCAGTGCAAGCTACTCAACTGTCACGACCCAGGGGTACACCCTAGATGTAACATGGCGTATAGTACCCTGAAGGACTCCATACAAGCCACTTAGCATATCATAACACAAGTAATAGAACAATAGGAGTAAAACACATTTTAAGTCTAAAATTTTCATAAAAGAAAAAGTGAAATTGTAGACTCAAAGTTTCAACATAGCCATCTATTACAATATTTGAAATGAGAAAGGGGATAGCCCATACAACATTGTTCAAAAGGGAAGTACAAGAAATGAAACTTCAACATGAGAAATAGTCGTCCTCAAATCATGAGGACACAACAACAAGCTAGGAGAATGAGCCAGTCCAAGCTTTAGCCACTACGGTGATCACCTTGAGAACCAAACCCTAAACTTGAAGAAAATGTAGAAAAGGTAGGCATTAGTACAAAAGATGCACTAAGTATGATAGTTATGCATAAAAACATTGAAAACATGCTAAAAGGGACATTTCATTTGAAAGTATGCAATTTACCAAGTTTAAACCTCATCATAAAGGTATTGGAAAAACATAAGTCATAAACATAGTCAACATGGTCATAATCATCTTTAAAAGCCTTTGAAACTAATATACAAAGCTTAATGAGGAACCATAGTTCATAATTCATATTCTTGTTCTTGTTGTGGGGAATAAGCCTTAACCGACATGAGACTATGTGAGCTTAACATGGAATCTGGTGACTCCCTCACTGAAAAGGGTTGTTCTACTTGCCTAAGGTAGAACCATACTCTTAGCTTAGTTGGATCCACTAGTTAATGACCTATGGGGGCACATAGTTTATTGGATAATGAGATTACTACTAGAAACTCGGACTTAACTAGTGTAGAAGACTTCCATCTCATGAGACATACTTTGGAAACCCGGACTCAACTAGCATATAAGGAACCCATTTGAAAAGCCGGACTCAACTAGTGTAAAAGCTTTCATTTGGAAGTCAGACTCAACTATCAAAAAGCTTCCGTCTCATATACAATATCCACTCGGTGCTAAGAATTAATTCCCACAGAGTTCATATTTAAGTTTTGATTTAACTCATATTCATGGAAGAATGTCTTGACACTCAATCCAACATAATTCATAGAATATCTCTTATATCATGCGTGAGAGTAGCCATTTACCTTCCATGTCTTCATACATATCTTAGATTCAATTAGGTGAGAATAGACTTTCAACCATAGAATCTTCATATTGTGAGAAAAAATTTCACATCATATCATATTCATACATAGGTGTGTGTGTGAGAATGACCTTTCAACAACACAACAACAACATCATAATCATTAACACTTCACTCTCAAAGTGTTCTCAAAGCATTTACATAATTCTCATAAAAATATGCACAATCTCAAACTTGGCCCTTTCATGTCTCAAAACTTGCTTTCAATCAACACATATAGAATTCTATCATTAGACATGGATTTAGATCATAATTCATGTGATTCAATCACCTCATGCATAATTTCATAAAAAACTTCTTTTATCAACAAAAACCCACATCATATGATCACAATTGAGAAATATGGGGATTTCATTATTTCTTGGGGATTCATCCTAAAAACCATAGGAAATCATCAATTCATGCATAATATAACATAATTCAATAATTAGAATCAAGTTTGAAAGGAACCCATGACTTTGGATAAACCCTAGCTTTTGGGGATTTCTATCTTTGAAATTGAGATTTTGAAGGGACTCCATTGATGAAAGCTATCCATGGATCAAGAACTACCATACCTTAGCAATGAAATCAAATTAATTTGATGAGAAGACCGTGCTTCTTGAACCCTAGATCCTTCTTCTTCTTCTTCTTCTCCTTCTCCTTCTCCTTCTCCTTCTCCTTCTCTTTCTCCTTCTCATTCTCCTCCTCCTCCTCCTCCTCATCCTCCTCCTCCTCCTCCTTCTTATTCTTCTCCTCCTTCTCCTCCTCATTCTCCTTCTCCTTATCCTTCTCCTCCTCCTCCTCTTAATCCTTCTCCTCCTTCTCCTCCTCTTCCTCCTCCTTCTCCTCCTCATCCTCCTCCTCCTACTTCTTCTCCTTCTTCTTCTCCTTCTTCTCATTCTCCTCATTCTCCTTCTCATCCTTCTCCTTCTCCTTCTCCTCCTTCTCCTTCTGCTCCTTCTCCTTCTTATATTTCTCCCTCTTCTCCTTCTCTTTCTTCTTCTTCTTCTTCTTCTTCTTCTTCTTCATAACCTTCTTCAACTTATAGAGAGAAAATATTTGGAGAGGATGAGTTTTGGGAATTGATTTGGGTTTTGGAAAATAATGAGTTGAATGATTTAGTTTAGGGGTCTAAAATCCTTATATTGGTGGTTTAGATTAGAGTATAACGACATCTCCTAATACTAGCTAAAACTGGAAAGACCCAAAATACTCCTAGACTTAACCACCAAAATTGACCTTAAAATTCTTCTTCTTCTTCTCCTTCTCCTCCTTCTCCTTCTCCTTCTCCTTTTCCTCCTCCTTATCCTTCTCCTTCTCCTCCTCCTCCCCCTCCTCCTCCTCCTCATCCTCCTCCTCTTCCTTCTTCTCCTTCTTCTTATTCTCCTCCTTCTACTTCTCCTCCTTCTCCATCTCCTTCTCCATCTCCTTCTCCTTCTCCTTCTTATCCTTCTCATTCTGCTCCATCTCCTTCTCTTCTTCTTCTTCTTCTTCTTCTTCTTCTTCTTCTTCTTCTTCTTCTTCTTCTTCTTCTTCTTCTTCTTCTTCTTCTTCTTCTTCTTCTTCTTCTTCTTCTTCTTCTTCTTCTTCTCCTTCTTCTTCTTCTTCTTCAACTTCTAGAGAGAGAATATTTGGAGAGGATATGTTTTGGGAATTGATTTGGGCTTTGGAAAATAATGAGTTGAATGATTTAGTTTAGGGGTCTAAAATCCTTATATTGGTGGTTTAGATTAGAGTAGAACGACATCTCTTCAGGCCTGCAGAAGTAGAAGGAGGATGTAGATCTCCAGGCCTGAACCACGACCCCAGACCTACAGACCGTGGATGGGACCACGAACCGTCCTAGTTGGGTGTGGTTTGTGGTCAGAGACTTTGGGCCAGACCACGAGACCCCCACCCACGAGGCGTGGACACACCAACGGACCGTGGGTCCAACCGTGAGTCACTATTTGGGCACTTTTCTAGGAGTCTTCCTCAAGGGCCCCTAGTTGGTCCTTGAGGGGTGGTACCTTGATGTTCTAACATGAAAAACCTCTATTTTGAGTATTGGGAGTTACTTCTAAGACTCTAACCCTCACGTTAAGCTCTAGTTTAGCCTACTAGTTTTCGGGGTGTTGCAATATCTCCCCCTTGAGGAATATTCGTCCTCGAATGACAATCTAGAAACCTTACAGAAGTAAAGACTCAAGACTAGCAGCCCATCATGCATGCAACATCAAAATAATGCACAATTCAAAGGAGGATACATCAACTCCAACTCAAACATACTCAATGCATCTCAAGGAAGTAGGAACTACATCTATCAACCCATTATGCATGAAATTCAACAATTTATCATATTCATAGGAGGAACTACCTTCTCCCAAACAAAATCATGATCAACACAATCTCATGGAGCCTTTATGCAATTTACTCTCAAAAAGCATAATCATAGCATGTTCAACTATTCATCTCATGAAGCATATATGCAACTATTATTAAATGCACAACAACATGAGGAAAATCAATCACAAAATCTCATTTTCTTGCTAAACATAAATTTCTCATGAAGATGCATAGCATATGGAAATCATGGAAAACACATATAACACAAATGACTCCCAAAACAAGGAATACTCAAGAAGAACTACTTACCTCAAGCTAGGGTAGGAGTAAAACGAAAAATATGAGGATAGCGGGTGTAACGACTCGGAAAATGATAGAGTGAAACTAGAGCCTCACATGTGAGTTTAGAGTCGAGAACTTAATGAAATGATGTTGGATTATGAAGTATCCTTAAATGAAAATGTTGTGACTTGGTTGGTAGACTAAAGTGTCCCTCCTTGTTACTTAAAGTCTTGAATGCATGAATGTGTGAAATGGGCAAAACTAAGAAATGGTGCCCTTTCATAAGTCTAGCTTTCCTAAGTAAATGTAAAACCATGAAATCGGTAGACCTAATGGTGGTAGCCCTTCTCATGTGTGAAATGATGAACCTTGGACCGGCAGGCTTAAGGCACCCTTAATGAAAAATCGGTAGGCCTAAGGCACCCTTCCAGGGGGATTTAATGAGCTATCCTTATGAACCTTGATTGGCCATGACTAAGAAATGGGGCCTTTCTTGGGAAGAGGTACTATGAGTTGGTTGAACTAGAAAAGGAACCTTCTCTAAGTACATATGTGATTGAATACTCTATGGGAAACAAGGCTAGCACCGAGTGGATGTGGTTAGGAAGGTGGCCTAGTTGAGTATGAGATTAGGCACAATGAACTTCCTTGGACATCCCTTAACCATGTGCCTACATGGGTTGCTTACTAGTTCTACCTTTGGCAAGTAGAACAACCTCCACGGAGTAGGATAGACTCCGGATTCCATACCTAGCTAGTATGGTCTATGTCGGTTATGCCTATTCCCATCATGTGGGATGTGCACTCTAGTTATTGGATAGGTTCTACAACGTGTAGGTAGTAGTATGGGATGCTATCTACACATGGCACGAGTAGGCTTTGAAGATACTAAAGTGAGTTCCCTAAGTCTAACGACTATTATGTGAAAGTCCCCTTATGTGCTTGAATGTCTCCAAAAATGGTTTCTTAAAGAATGTTGGTCTATTGATGTTATGTTGTAAAGGAAATGTCCTTATCTAAGGTAATCTTGAGGAACACTTAAGTGTGCTTGAAGAGGTTGTATGGGCGGTCACTTCTTGTCTCACTCAAGTGTGTCTTAAGGTTATATTAGGTAGAGGTCCTATGGTAATGAAATGGCATGTGTTCCTTTAAAGTTAAGCATGGGTTGTATATGGACTTATGTTAAGTATGTGTGTGCTTGGCTATGGTCTTATATGTTAATGTTGACTTGTATTATGTCTCTTATACTTGTGAAGTGAAGGTTTTATCAAAATGATATGAAAGCATTTACTTCCTTGAAAATGTCCTTTTTGGCATGTTTTTGCATGGTCTCCATACTTAGTACTTAATTGTGCTAACCCCTTTCTTTCCCTTTTTGGACTAAAGTGTAGGGATTTGGAGATGATGACATGTCATGGCTTTGATAGGTTTCTAAGTGTTGAAGATGAAGACTTGGTGAGTCCTCATAGATTCGAGGACAATACCCAATATGTTCTTTTATGTCTTTTTAGTATTGTTTAAGTTGTGTACGGGATTAGTCCCGAATTTTGTACTCTAAAGTATTAGATGGTTATGAGACATCATGTATAAAGTCTAGAAAGTCTTCCGCTTGCTATTTTTTTTATTTAAATGTCTTCTTTGTAAAGAAAGTTTTTAATTCCTTATGGTTTTAGTGTCTATGCGATGAATGAATGCTAAGAGGCTTGTATTAGACCTCTTCGAGGTCGAGTACGCCGGTTACGACTAGGGGGTGCTCCCAGGTCGTGACAAA
>NW_006238969.1:289327-292147 GCF_000226075.1 Solanum tuberosum
TTTTTAGCATGTTTTTGCATGGCTTCCATACTTAGTACTTAATTGTGCTAACCCCTTTCTTTCCCTTTTTAACTAAAGTGTAGGGATTTGGAGATGATGACATGTCATGGCTATTTGATAGGTTTCTAAGTGTTGAAGATGAAGACTTGGTGAGTCCTCATATATTCGAGGACAATACCCCATATGTTCTTTTATGTCTTTTTAAGTATTGTTTAAGTTGTGTATGGGATTGGTCCCGAATTTTGTACTCTAAAGTATTAGATGGTTTGAGACGTCATGTATAAAGTCTAGAAAGTCTTCCGCTTGCTATTATTATTTTTTTAATTATGAAATGTTTTCTTGGTAAAGAAAGTTTTAAATTCATTATGTTTTTAGTGTTATGCGATGAATGAATGCTAAGAGGCTTGTATTAGACCTCCGAGAGGTCGAGTACGCCGGTTACGACTAGGGGGTGCTCTCGGGTCGTGACAGCGGGACTTCATATCTGCCTCAGCCTCCCGAGTAGCACCCTCAACTAGATGATTCCTCCACAAAACCTTCACGAAAACTATTTCCTTGTTTCTCAACCTCTTAACTTGCCGGTCTAGAATTTCTACCAGGACTTCCTCATATGAAAGATTTTCATCAACCCCAACCCTTCTAAGGGGATTATGGTTGCCAGATCTCCAACACACTTCTTGAGCATAGAAACATGAAACACCGAATGTAGCGAAGCCAACTCATTTAGCAAATCTAGCTCATAGGCAACCTTATCAATACGCCTCAAAATTTGGTATAGGCCTACATACCGGGGACTAAGATTTCCCTTCTTTCCAAATCTCATCACACCCTTCATGGAAGAAATTTTCAAATAGACCCAATCGTTAACCTCAAATTCTAGATCCCTTCTCCTCATATCAACATAAGACTTTTGGCAACTTTGAGTCGTTCTCAATCTTTCTCTAATGAGTCGGACTTTCTCAATGGCCTCTAAAACCAATTCGGGACCTATCAAAGCCATTTCCCCCACCTCAAACCAACCTATAGGAGATCTACACCTCCTACCATACAAAGCCTCAAACAGAGCCATACCAATACTTGAGTGATAGCTATTATTGTAGGCAAACTTTACCAATGGAAAATGGTCATCCTAATTACCCTTAAAATCAATCACACAAACCCTTAACATATCTTCCAAAGTTTAGATAATGCGGTCCGCTTGCCCATTGGTTTGGGGATGAAAAGTTGAACTAAGCTTAACCTTGGTGCCTAGGCCCTTTTGCAAAGACCTCTAAAAGTGAGAAGTAAATTGAAGGCCACGATTGTAAATAATTGATAAAGGCACTCCATGCAACTTCATCATCTCTTTTATATACAACTTGGCATAGTATTCCGCCGAATAGGAAACCTTGACCGGAATAAAGTGAGTCGATTTTGTTATCCGATCTATAATAACCCAAATAGAGTCATGTTGCATCCAGGTACGGGGTAAACCCACAATAAAGTCCATATTCACCTCTTCCTACTTCCAAGTAGGAATACCTATATCTTGGGATAAGCCTCCCAGCCTTTGATGCTCAACCTTAACTTATTGACAATTAGGACACTTAGCCACAAACTCAGTGACATCTTTCTTCATCCCATTCCACCAATAGACTTCCCGCAAGTCACGGTACATCTTAGTGGCTCCCGGATGAATAGAATATCGAGAACTATGAGCTTCTGACAAGATTCGCTTTTTTAAGTCATCAACATTAGGAACACATAAACGGTCTTGGTATCTAAGTACACTATCTCCTCCTTGGGAGAAAGCCTCAACGGATTTATTAAGCACCTCCTCTTTAAATTCAACCAAAATAGGATCAAGGCCTTGCTTAGACTTGGCACCCACTACAAAAGACGATTCGGACCCATTGTGAACAATGACACAACCCTTGGTGGAATCCACTAATTGGACACCTAACCGGGCCAACCTATGAACATCCTTATCGAACTATTTCTTATCATCATCTATATGAGCAACACTTCCCGTGGACAACCTACTAAGAGCATCCGCTACCACATTAGCCTTGTTGGGTGATAAAGAACACTCATGTCATAATCCTTCAATAAGTCAAGACATCTTCTTTGGCGAAGATTCAAATCCTTTTCACTAAAGACGTATTGTAAACTCTTGTGATTCGTAAACATATCAACATGAACCCTATATAGATAACGCCTCTAAATCTTTAAGGCAAAAACAACCGCCGTTAATTCAAGGTCATGGGTAGGATAATTCTTCTCATGGACTTTAAGTTGCCTTGAAGCATAGGCAATCACCTTACCATTTTATATAAGCACACATCCCAACCCAACTCTAGAGGCATCACAATACACCACAAAACCATTTGTACCCTCCGGTAATGTCAACACCGGAGCAGAAGTAAGTCTATCTTTCAACTCTTGGAAACTTTTCTCACAAGCTTTCGAACAAATGAACTTAGCCTTCTTTTGAGTTAAAGTTGTCATCAGAGAGGCAATGGAAGAAAAACCCTCAACAAACCTTCTATAATTGTAACGACTCGGAAAAAAATGATAGGTTAAGCAAGAGCCTATGACTTTGTGTTGACTTTATAATGAGGTTGTATGAGGGGTTTATATGTAATTTCGTTTTAATTGTGTAACTCTGACAATTTAAAATGAATAAGAAGAAGCTTGAAATTGGAAGTAGTCACTTTTGGAAAAATTCAGAATCTGGAAATTTGGTCAAGTGTGGGAAATCAGTGAGTTTTTGGCCAACTTTGAGCAGTCATAACTCCTAGATCAGGATGATCCAGGAGTAGTTCTAGTTATGTTTGGAAA
>NW_006238969.1:295110-299833 GCF_000226075.1 Solanum tuberosum
AAGTATTAGATGGTTTGAGACATCATGTATAACGTCTAGAAAGTCTTCCGCTTGCTATTTTTTTTATGAAATGTCTTCTTTGTAAAGAAAGTTTTTAATTCCGTATGGTTTTTAGTGTCTATGCGATGAATGAATGCTAAGAGGCTTGTATTAGACTTCTTCATGGTCGAGTACGCCGGTTACGACTAGGGGGTGCTCCCGGGTCGTGACAATAATAACCGACCAAACCCAAAAAGCTTCTAATGCCGGAAGGAGTTAGAGGTATTGGCCAACTCTTGACCACATCCGTCTTCTTAGGATCCACCTCAATACCCTTACTTGACAAAATATGCACAAGGAATGCTACAGAGCTTAACAAAAATTCACACTTACTAAACCTTGTGAAAAGTTGATGGTCCTTAAGAACTTGCAGCACAATCCTCAAATGGTCCATATGTTCATTCTCACTTCTCGAATAGATCAAAATGTCGTCAATGAACACAATCACAAACATATCAAGGTATTGTCTAAACACCATATTCATCAAGTCCATAAATTCTGCTGGAGCATTAGTCAACCCAAACGAGATAACCAAAAACTCATAATGACCGTATCGGGTTCTAAAAGTCGTCTTTCGAATGTCCTCCCCCCTCACCCTTAATTGGTGATAACCCGAATAAAGATCAATCTTAGAGAAATAACATGCACATATAAAGAGACCCATCTTTCTTTCTAACAAACAATACCGGAGCACCCCATGAAGAGATACTCGATCGGATGAAGCCCTTATCCAACAAGTCTCTTAATTGTTCTTTCAATTCCTTTAACTCAGTGGGGCCATTCTATAAATAAAAATTGATATAGGTTGCGTATCTAGTAGAAGGTCAATGCCGAAATCTATTTCACGCTTGGGAGGAATACCGAGTAGATCATCCGGGAATACTTCTGGAAATTCATTTACAACGGGGATCGACTCAAAAGTAGGGGTCTTAGAATCTACATCCCTCACCCTAACAATATGGTAAATGCAACCCTTAGAGATCATCTTTCTACCCTTCAAACATGAGACAAACTGACCCTTAGGCATATAATTTCCCCCCTTCCTCTCAAGGATAGGCTTATTCGGGAACGGGAACTTAACTACTCGAGTTCTACAATCAATCGACGCATAACAGGAGTGCAACCAATCCATACCAAGTATCACATCAAAATTTAATATGTCAAGCTCTACCAAATCAACAAGAGTAACTCTATGGGATAGGGAAACTGGGCATCTTCTATAAACCCTCTTAGCCACCACAGAATCACCAACAGTAATAGAGACATAAAAAGGTTCTAACAACACATCAATGAGCATATCAAATCTCATTGTCACATATGGCGTCACAAAATACAAAGTAGCACCGGGGTCTAACAAAGCATACACATTTATATGGAAAACTTTTAACATACCGGTGACCATGTTCGGAGAATTCTCTTGCTCACCTCGGTTTTGGAGAGCATAAAAGTGGTTTTGCTTGGGAGCATTAGAGTTTGAACCACTAGGAGGAGCTTGCTTGCCCTCTCTTCCTTGAACCTTAAGCATTGGATAATCTATCATTTTATGACCACTCTTTCCATAACTAAAGCAACCATTCATGCTGACTAGGCACTTACCATCATGCTTTCATCCACACTTTGCACAAGTAGACCTAGTCATATAAGAACTACTACCATTACATCCTTGAGGTTTAGGGTTGGACACCCTATCCTAGTTGACCCTTGGACGAGCACTAGCGGAACCTTGGTTGGAAAACCTTTGTCTAAACCTTGGTTGACCTTGTCCATCGGATCTAGTATTGGAGAAGTTTCCATCACCAGTCCTAGCTCTTTTCCCCTCCCTATTATTTTCCTTGAGTTTCGACTCTTCAATTTGTTGGGCATGCACCATAAGATGTGAGATACTCATATCACTAATGAGCATTGCGTACGACATTCTTTTTCTACCAAGTCAGACACTCCCATCACAAACATATTCATATTACCCCTTGAATCCACCACTAAAGTTGGAGCATACTTGGATAGTTGGGTGAACTTTAGAGCATATTCCTTCACACTCATACTTCCTTGACGAAGGTTAATGAACTCTTGCAGCTTAGCCTCCCTCAACTCAAGGGGAAATAACCTATCAAGAAATGCCAACTTAAACACTTCCCACTCAATGGGACCCACTCCTACTGACCTTCCTTCCTTCCATTGTTCATACCACACTTAAGCAACATCTCTCAATTGGTAAGCGGCTAACTCTGCCTTTTCTACCAAAGTCACCCCCATGATAGCAAGTACCTTATAGACCTCATCGATAAATCCTTTAGGATCCTCCTCCACTTTGGAGCCATAAAATTCTGGAGGATTCATCCTTGCAAAGTCCCTCACTCTTGAAGCCGCCGAATTCACATGAGCTACAACCTCTCTATTGGATTGAGCCGCCAAAGCTTGGGCCAATATTTGAAAAGTCGACCTAACCTCAACATTTTTCATAGCCGAAGGATCAATCGGAGCTTGAGTAGCTTCTTGATTCACATTGTCTTCCTCGTTCCTACTTGTGAAAGGCCTTCTAGTAGTCATATCCTTAGACCATAGGGTAAGTATTAGAAGAAAGACCTTATAGAGTTAAACTCTATCGCGTGACTTAAGAGTAATGAAAGAAGTGGAATTTCTTAAGCATCTTATAGCTTCTCATTCATAAATGTGGTGCGCTTCACACTCGTGAACAAGACTCTACTAGACATGGCTTATGAGACATAATCCTAGAATCATTCTAAACCTTGTGCTCTGATATCAAATTTGTCACGACCCAGGGGTACACCCTAGATGTAACATGGCGTATAGAACCCTGAAGGACTCTATACGAGCCACTTAGCATATCATAACATAAGCAATAGAACAATAGGAGTAAAACAACATTTCAAGTCTAAAATTTTCATAAAAGAAAAGCGGAAGTCTAGACTCTAAGTCTCAACATAGACATCTATTACAATATTTGAAATGAGAAAGGGCATAGCCCATACAACATTATTCAAAAGGGAAGTACAAGAAATGAAACTTCAACATGAGAAATAGCCATCCTCGAATCATGAGGACTCACCAACAAACTATGAGAATGAGCAAGTCCAAGATTTAGCCACTACAGTGATCACCTTGAGAACCGAACCCTACACTTGGGGAAAATATAGGAAAAGTAGGCATTAGTACAAAAGATGCACTAAGTATGATAGCCATGCATAAAAACATTGAAAAACATGCTAAAAAGGGACATTTCATTTTAAAGTATGCAATTTACAAGGTTTAAACCTCATCATAAAAATATTGGAAAAAACATAATCCATAAACATAGTCAACATAGTCATAGTCATCTTTAAAAGCCTTTGAAACTCATTTACAAAGCTTAATGAGGAACCATAGTTCATAATTCATATTCTTGTTCTTGTTGTGGGGAATAAGCCTTAACAGACATGGGACCATGTGAGCTTAACATGGAATCCAGTGACTCCATCACCGAAAAGGGTTGTTCTACTTGCCTAAGGTAGAACAATACTCTTAGCTTAGTTGGATCCACTAGCTAATGACCTATGGGGGAACATAGTTTACGGGATAAGGAGATTGCTATTAGAAACCCGGAATCAACTAGCGTAGAAGGCTTCAATCTCATGAGACATACTTTGGGAACCCGGACTCAACTAGCGTATAAGAAACTCATTTGGAAAGCCAGACTCAACTCGTGTAAAAGCTTTCATTTGGAAGCCGTACTCCACTATCGTAAGATCTTCCGTCTCATATACAATATCCACTCAGTGCTAAGCATTAATTCCCACGGAGTTCATATTTAAGTCTTGACTTAAATCATATTCATGGAAGAATGTCTTGCCACTCAATCCAACATAATTCTTAGGATAGCTCTTAGATCATGCGTGAGAATAGCCTTTCACTGTCCATGCCTTCAAACATATCTTAGATTCGATTAGGTGAGAATAGCCTTTCAACCATAAAATCTTCATATTGTGAGAAAACCTTTCACATCATATCAAATTCATAGACAAGTGTGTGTGTGAGAGAATGACTTTTCAACAACACAACAACAACATCATAATCACTAACACTTCACTCTCAAAGTATTCTCAAAGCATTTACATAATTCTCATTAAAAACATGCATAATCTCATACTTGTCCCTTTCACGGCTCAAAACTTGATTTCAATCAATGATGCTTATCGTGACCAACGACACTATCCTACGGTATGAGTGTCTATGATCGTCGATAATATAGTAACCCAACCAAGGGTTAGGGTCGTGTCCCAAGGGAGCAGTTTTGAGAATTGATAGAAAAATAGAATTTACATTCTAACTAGTCGTAGCTAAAGACATTTGCGATAAAAGGCATTATAAATTAAAGGGGGCGACACAAAAGTCTCAACTATCAAAGGGGGTTTTGTAACAAGTACTAAAACAACAAAATAAACACGAAAATCAAGTATGGGGAAAGGTTCTTGGAATGTGACCGCAATATAAGTTGAGATAAATTGTTGGGTCCATGCTTTTGATAGGAAATTTGCAAAATAATAGTGACTAGGCTAAGCTTTAAATGGAAATAAGTTCCCTATCGGGCAACTTACCCCGTTTCAAATGCGTTCCTCTCGGACACCCATTTGCCGCATGAAGACCAGCCTACGCCTTACCCCACTCACTATCTCGAGCTGAGTGTTAG
>NW_006238969.1:300960-320581 GCF_000226075.1 Solanum tuberosum
CTCACAAAGAAGAACACAATGCATGCTTTCACCCATAGGTTTGCCCGTATTTTCGAATCAACATTTGTTGTGGCTTACTCAAGATCAAAAAGGTCTTTCTAAGGCTTGTAACGGGGATGAGTGCAAAGGTATGGTCTTTTAGGCTTAGTGACTTTTTCCTCGTGAGATGTGGTATTCTCAAAGCAATCTCTTCTTTTTCTTTATCACTTCTTTTTCTAGTGTTTTTAAGTCATCCTTTTATTCACTCCCCATGAGTTGCTTGGAACCCCAATATCCTTTGTACTTTATTCCACAAATTTCTTTTCAATCTTTTTTGTTTTTTGGAGGGCTCTTTTGATCTGCAACATGGGTAAAGGGGGACTTCTTATAGCACTTCTTGACTTCTCCTTTTCCTTTCACCACACCCCCAACTTAGGCTTTTTGTCCTAAGTTGTCTATTCACTAAACCACAAATCAAGAGGATTATAGGTAATGGATCAAGTAAGGTCTAGAGTTTATCAAGGTTCTTCCAAAGAAAGGTAAGGCTCAAAGGTGTTCAAAAGAGTTTCACATGCTCACAGGTAGGTCACAAAAAGAGGTATATGTCAAATTGGCTCACACTCTTTAAAATTGCCTAAGACCATCTCAAGAGTACACATTTCTAAATCAATCAGACTAACATGGCAAATTCTAGGTTTATTCATGCAAGGTTCAAAGTAAGCTAATCACACAAGGCATCGATACTTCAGTCAAGCAAGACTACACACGTTTGCTAGTGTGCAACGGTCATCACAAGAGAATCAATTTGATAAATGGCTAGTCACAACGAGATGCAAAGAGTGCACATATTGTCTTCTCAAACTGCACCAATTAACTTAGAATATCGAAACAAAAAATTGAACAAAACTTTACACTTTTTCTTAACTGTCTAAAAGATAACAAAAAAATTATTTTTTCCTCGTAAATGTCCGAAAGATATAAAAATAAAAAAAGTACACCAAACACCTCAAAAAATTCTCAAACTGCACCAATGACCTTGGAGTATCGAAACAAAAAAATGAACAAAACTTTTCTCTTTTTCGTAACAGTCTGGAAAATGATAAAAACTTTAATCTTTCCTCATAAATGTCCGAAAGACATAAAAATAAAGAAAAGTACTTCAAACACCTCAAAATATTCTCAAACTGCACCAATGACCTTAGAGTATCGAAACAAAAAAAATGAACAAAACTTTTCTCTTTTTCGTAACTGTTTGGAAAATTTTAAAAAAATTTAATTTTTCCTCGTAATTGTCCGGAAGATATAAAAATCAAGAAAAGTACATCAAAACATCTCAAAAAATTCTCAAATTGCACTAATGACCATAGAATATCGAAACGAAAAAATGAACAAAACTTTACTCTTTTTCGTAACTGTCCGAAAAATAACAAAACATTTAATTTTTCGTCGTAAATAATGTACAAAATATATAAAAATCAAGAAAAGTACATCAAAACACCTCAAAAAATTCTCAAACTGCACCAATGACCTAAGAGTATCAAAAGGAAAAAATGAAAAAAAACTTTACACTTTTTCGTAACTGTCCGAAAAATAACAAAACATTTAATTTTTCGTCGTAAATGTCCGAAAGATATAAAAATCAAGAATAGTACATCAAAACACCTCAAAAACTTACTAAATTGAACTAATGACCTTAGTATATCGAAAGGAAAAATGAACAAAACATTACTCTTTTCGTAACTGTCCAAAAAATTTAACTATTCCACATAAATGTCGGAAAGATATAAAAATAAAGACTAGTACATCAAAATACCTCAAATATTCCCAAACTGCATCAATGACCTTAGAATATCGGAACGAAAAAATGAACAAAACATTAATCTTTTTTGTAACTGTTCGAAAAATAACAAAAAAATTATTTTTTACTCGTAAATGTCGTAAAGATATATGAATCAAGAGAAGTATATCAAAACACCTCAAAAAATTCTCAAACAACACCAATGAACTTAGAATATCATCACAAAAAAAGAACAAAACTTTACTCTTTTTCGTTATAGTCCGAAAAATAACAAAAAATAAATTTTTCCTCGTAAATGTCTGAAAGATATAAAAATAAAGAAAAGTACATCAAAACACCTCAAAAAAATTTCAAACTGCACCAATGACCTTAGAATATCGTAACAAAAAAATGAACAAATCTTTACCCTTTTTCGTTACTGTGCGAAAATTATCAAAAAATTTAATTGTTACTCATAAATGTCCGAAAGATATAAAAATCAAGAAAAGTACATCAAAACACCTCAAAAAATTCTCAAACTTCACAATGACCTTAAAAAATATCGAAACGAAAAAATGAACAACACTTTACGCTTTTTCTTAACTGTCAGAAAATTAACAAAAAGATTAGTTTTTCCTCGTAATTGTCTGAAAGATATAAAATCAAGTAGAGTAAATATAAACACCTCAAAAAATTCTCAAACTGAACCAATGAACTTACAATATCGAAACGAAAAAATGAACAATACTTTACTCTTTTTCGTAATTGTCCGAAAATAACAAAAAATATTTTTCCTCGTAAATGTCTGAAAGATATAAAAATCAAGAAAGGTACATAAAACACCTAAAAAATTCTCAACATGCACCAATGACATTAAAATATCGAAACGAAAAAAATTCCGTAAATGTAGAAAAATAGAAAAAAAATTAATTTTCCTCGTATATGTCCGAAAATATAAAAATCAAGAAAAATATATCAAAACACCTCAAAAAAATCTCAAACTGCACCAAAGACCTTAGAATATCGAAACGAAAAAATGAACAAAACTTTACTATTTTTCGTACCTATCTGAAAAGTAACAAAACATTTAATTTTCCTCGTAAATGTCCGAAAGATATAAAAGTAAAAAAAAGACAACAAAATACCTCAAAAAATTCTCAAACTGCACCAATGACCTTAGAATATCGGGAAAAAAAAGAACAAAATCTTACTCTTTTTTGTAACTGTCCGAGAAGTAACAAAAAAAAAAAATTCCTCGTAAAACTTTAATCTTTTTCGTAATTGTCCAGAAAATAGCAAAAAATTTAATTTTCCCTCGTAAATGTCCGAAATATATAAATATTAATAAAAGTATATCAAAACACCTTTAAAAATTCTTCAAACTGCACCCATGACCTTAGAATATCGAGACTAAAAAAAATTAATTTTTCCTCGTAAATGTTCGAAAGATATAAAAATAATGAAAAGTAAATCAAAAACACTCAAAAAGTTCTCAAACTGAACCAATGATCGTAGAATATCGAAACAAAAAAATGACAAAACTTTATACTTTTTCGTAACTGTCCGAAAAAAAAACAAAAAAAAATGTTTTCCACGTAACTGTCCGAGAGATGTAAAAATCAAGAAAACTACATCAAAACACCTCAAAAAATTCTCAAACTGTACCAATGACTTTAGAATATCGCAACGAAAAGATGATCAAAACTTTACCCTTTTTTGTAACTTTCCGAAAAATAAAAAATTAATTAATTTTTCTCGTAAATGTCCGAAAGATATAAAAATCAAGAAAATTAAATCAAAACACCTCTAAAAATAATCAAACTGTACCAATGAATTTAGAATATCGAAACGAACAAATGAACTAAACTTTACCCTTTTTGTAACTTTCTGAAAAATAACAAAAATAATAATTTTTCCTCGTAAATGTCCGAGAGATATAAAAATCAAGAAAAGTACATCAAAATACCTCAAAAAATTCTCAAACTTTACCAATGTCTTTAGAATATCGAAACGAAGGGCAGATCAAAACTTTACCCTTTTTTGTAACTTTCCGAAAAATAAAAATTAATTAATTTTTCTCGTAAAATGTCCGAAAGATATAAAAATCAAGAAAATTACATCAAAACACCTCTAAAAATACTCAAACTGTACCAATTAATTTAGAATATCGGAACGAAAAAAAAACAAAACATTACCCTTTTTTGTAACTATCTGAAAAAATACAAATTTCCTCGTAAATTTCTGAAAAAAATAAAAAAATTCTCAAACTGCACCATTGACTATTGAATATCAAAACAAAAAAATGATCAAAATATTACCCTTTTTTGTAACTGTTCGAAAAATAACTAAAAAATAAATTTTTCCTCATAAATGTCTAAAAGATATAAAAATCAAGAGAAGTACATCAAAACACCTCAAAAAATTCTCAAACCGCACCAATGACCTTAGAATATCGAAAGGAAAGAATGTAAATTTTTTTAATCATTTTCCTAACTGTCCGAAAAATAACAAAAAAATTAATTTTTCCTCATATTTTGTCTTAAAGATACGAAAATCAAGAAAAGTACATCAAAACACCTCAAAAAATTCTCAAACTGCACCAATGACCTAATAATATTGAAACAAAAAAATGAACAAAACTTTACACTTTTTCATAACGGTCTGAAAAATAACAATAAATTTATTTTTTCCTCGTAAATGTTCGAAAGATATAAAAATCATGAAAAGTACATCAAAACACCTCAGAAAATTCTCTAATTACATCAATAACCTTAGAATATCGAAACGAAAAAATGAACAAAACTATACTCTTTTTAGTAACTGTCAGAAAAATAACAAAAACATTATTTTTTCCTCGTAAATGTCTAAAAAATAAAAAAGATCAAAAAAAGTACATCAAAATACCTCAAAAATTCTAAAATTGCATCAATGACCTTAGAATATTGAAGAGAAAAAATGAACAAAACTTTATTCTTTCTCGTTACTGTTCGAAAAATAACAAAAAAAATTATTTTTTCCTCGTAAATGTCCGAATGATATAAGATTAAGAAAATTACATCAAAACTCAAAAAATTCAAAAATTGCACCAATAACCTTAGAATATCGAAACGAAAAAAAGAATAAAACTTTACTCTTTTTCGTAACTGTCCGAAAAATAACAAAAAAATTATTTTTTCCTCGTAAATGTCCGAATGATATAAGATTAAGAAAATTACATCAAAACTCAAAAAATTCAAAAATTGCACCAATAACCTTAGAATATCGAAACGAAAAAAAGAATAAAACTTTACTCTTTTTCGTAACTGTCCGAAAAATAACAAAAAAATTATTTTTTCGTCGTAAATGTTTGAAAGATATAAAAATCAAGAAAAGTACATCAAAACACCTAAAAAAATTCTCAAAATGCACCAATGACATTAGAATATCGAAACGAAAAAATTTCCCTAACTGTACGAAAAAGAACAAAAAGTTTAATTTTTCCTCGTGTATGTCCGAATGATATAAAAATCAAGAAAACTAAATCAAAACACCTTAGAAAATTCTCAAACTGCACCAATGACCTTATAATATCGAAACGAAAAAATGATGAAAACTTTACTATTTTTCGTATCTGTCTGAAAAGTAACAAAAATAATAATTTTCCTTGTAAGTGTTTGAAACATATAAAAAACAAGAAAAATACATCAAACACCTAAAAGAATTCTCAAAATGCACCAATGACATTAAAATATTGAAATGAAAAAATTTCCGTAACTGTAGAAAAATAACAAAAAAAATTATTTTCCTTGTATATGTCCGAAAGATATAAATAAATCAAAACACCTCAAAAAAATCTCAAAATGCACCAAAGACCTTAGAATATCGAAACGAAAAAATGAACAAAACTTTACACTTTTTCGTACTAGTCTGAAAAGTAACAAAAAATTTAATTTTCCTCGTAAATGTCTGAAAGATATAAAAATCAAGAAAAGACATCGAAATACCTAAAATAAATTCTCAAACTGCACCAATGACCTTAGAATATCGAAACAAAAAAATAGAACAAAACTTTTACTCTTTTTCGTAACTGTCTGAAAAATAACAAAAAAAATATTTTTTCCTTGTAAAACTTAAATCATTTTCGTAACAGTCCGAAAAATAAATAAATAAAAAAACTTCTCATAAATGTCCGAAAGATATAAAAATCAAGAAAAGTACATCAAAACACCTCAAAAAATTCTCAAACTGCACCCATGACCTTAGAATATCGAAATGAAAAAACCATTACTTTTCCTTGTTAATCTCCAAAAGATATAAAAATCTAGAAAAGTACGTCAAAACACCTCAAAAAATTCTCAAACTACACAATGACCTTAGAATATCGAAATGAAAAAATAACCAAAGCCTTACTCTTATATCGTAACAGTCCAAAAAATAACAAAAACATATTTTTTTTCCTCGTAAATGTTGGAAATATATAAAAATCAAGAAAAATACATTAAAACACCTAAAAAAATTCTCTAACTACACTAGTGACCTAAGAATATTGAAACAAAAAAATGAAAAAAAACTTTACTCTTTTTCGTAACTGTCAGAAATTAACAATAAAAATATGTTTTCCTCGTAAATGTTCGAAAGATATAAAAATAATGAAAAGTAAATCAAAAACACTCAAAAAGTTCTCAAACTGAACCAATGATCGTAGAATATCGAAACAAAAAAATGACAAAACTTTATACTTTTTCGTAACTGTTCGACAAAAAAACAAAAAAAAATATTTTCCTCGTAACTGTCCGAGAGATGTAAAATCAAGAAAACTACATCAAAACACCTCAAAAAATTCTCAAACTGTACCAATGACTTTTAGAATATCGCAACGAAAAGATGATCAAAACATTACCCTTTTTTGTAACTTTCCGAAAAATAACAAAAAAATTAATTTTTCTCGTAAATGTCTGAAAGATAGAAAAATCAAGAAAATTAAATCAAAACACCTCTAAAAATAATCAAACTGTACCAATGAATTTAGAATATCGAAACGAACAAATGAACAAAACTTTACCCTTTTTTGTAACTTTCTGAAAAATAACAAAAAAAATAATTTTTCCTCGTAAATGTCCGAGAGATGTAAAAATCAAAAAAACTACATCAAAACACCTCAAAAAATTCTCAAACTATACCAATGACTTTAGAATATCGAAACGAAGGGCAGATCAAAACTTTACCCCTTTTTTTGTAACTTTCCCGAAAAAATAACAAAAAAATTAATTTTTCCTCGTAAATGTCCGAAAGATATAAAAATCAACAAAAGTATATCAAAACACCTCAAAAAATTTGCAAACTGAACCAATGACCTAATAATATCAAAACAAAAAAATGAACAAAACTTTACTCTTTTTCATAACTGTCTGAAAAATAACAATAAATTATTATTTTCCTCATAAATGTCCGAAAAATATAAAAATCAAGAAATGTACATCAAAACACCTCAGAATATTCTCAAATTGCATCAATAACCTTAGAATATCGAAACAAAAAAAGAACAAAACTATAATCTATTTCGTAACTGTCAGAAAAATAACTAAAAAATTAATTTTTCCTCGTAAATGTCTAAAAGATATAAAAATCAAGAAAAGTACATCAGAATACCTCAAAAATTCTCAAATTGCACAGTGACCTTAGAATATCGAAGAGAAAAAATGAACAAAACTTTATTCTTTATCGTAACTGTCCAAAAAATAACAAAAAATTTTTTTTTTTACTCGTAAATGTTCGAATGATATAAAATCAAGAAAAGTACATCAAAACACCTCAAAAAATTTAAAAAATTGCACCAATGGCCTTAGAATATCGAAACGAAAAAAATGAACAAAACTCTACTCTTTTTCGTAACTGTCCGAAAAATAACAAAAAAATTAATTTTTCCTCATGTATATCCGAAAGATATAAAAATCAAGAAAAGTACATCAAAACACCTCAAAAAAATTCTCAAAATGCACCAATGACCTTCGAATATCGAAACGAAAAAATTTCTGTAACTGTACGAAAAATAACAAAAAAATTAATTTTTCCTCATGTATATCCGAAAGATATAAAAATCAAATATCGAAACGAAAAGATGATCAAAACTTTACTCCTTTTCGTACCTATCTGAAAAGTAACAAAAAAATTATTTTTTCTCGTAAATGTCCGAAAGATATAAAAATCAAGAAAAGTACATCAAAACACCTCAAAAAAATTTCAAACTGCACCAATGACCATAGAATATCGAAACAAAAGAGTGATAAAAACTTTTCTCCTTTTCGTAACTTTCCGAAAAATAACTAAAAAATTAATTTTTACTCATAAAACTCTAATCTTTTTCGTAATTGTCCAAAAAATAATAAAAAAATTAAATTTTCCTCGTAAATGTCCGAAAGATATCAAAATCAAGAAAAGTAAATCAAGACATCTCAAAAAATTCTCAAACTGCACCACCTTAGAATATCGAGACGATAAAAAATTATTTTTTCCTCGTAAATATCCGAAAGATATAAAAATATAGAAAAATACATCAAAACATGTAACATCTCGTTAATTGAAAGAACTGAAAAGAGCTAGAATTAGAAAGAGTGGTTTTTGGAAATAATAAAAATCTGGAAATTTGAAAAGTGTTAAGCTAAGAATGAGTTTTTGGTTAACTTCAAATGACCATAACTCCTAACTCAGAATGAGTTATGTGTATTTCCAAATACCGTAGAAAATATCATGGAATTAGCTTTTTAATGCCGCTGAGTTTGCGCGATTCCGAGTTCGTATAAGTGAGATATGCCCATTTAAAGTTGGGTTGTTTGGATAAGGAAAGTCCAATCCGGATTTTGGAAGGGTAGTTTGGTCTTTTCCTTAACCAATTATTTTGTTCCCTTTTTGGGAGTTTAATTGGGATCTAATTAGAATTAGATCAGTTTAGAAAATTGGAAATTTTCCCCTCCTCCTAGATTTTGCTTAGCCTTCTTTATAGCACTAGGAGTTACTCAATTTCAAAATAATTTAAATAATGACCGCAACGCAGCTCAATATATTTTTCGCAAAAATTATATGTTTTCTAGATGGAAAATTTTATTATCCAGCTTTGTTTTTCAAATAAAGGGAGGAAATCTCCCAAAAAATTTAATAAAGGAATTTTTCAAGGAAATAATGAGACCAGGAATAAGACCTTTGAGGCCCCCATTCCTGACTTCAAACCAGAAGAAAAATTGAAAAGACCATTTTATGAAGAAGATCAAACAAAATCACAAGATATATATACATGTATTCCCTTCTACCAAAATATAATATACCTTCACCATTAAAAGAACCTATAACTAGCTCAACCAAGCTACAACCACTTCATTCAGTTTTTCGAGAAGATTCATCCTCCTCGATCAATAAAAATATTTCAATTCAAACAAAGGATAGTTACAAGATGAAAACCGCAGAGATATACCCACAAACGGATCTCGCCGTCACCTCTCAAAAGGAAAAGGAAAAAATTACTCCAAATAAAAAACAATTTGAGTTAACAGTGTCACTGGTACTGTCAATTACTGCACTTGATAAAAAATGTGGAAATTATGGAATTCAGGACTTACTAAAGCCCTGCTACACCAACCAAAATTATGTGGAGACGGAAGATCCCCTCAAGACCCGGATGTATTATGAGTTTATCTTGACATATACCGATTTGGTAGAAATTGAGCATATATTTGAGGAAAGTAATCCAGATAGTATACAATATTCAAAGTTCACGATCAAAAGAATTCTTAGTCCATTTGAATGGTTTGTAGATCATCTACATACCCCTATTAACTTATCGAAAGCTCATCGACCCCAGACATATAATTGATATGATTATAAAGCAGCCTAGTATAACTTTATTTTTGTTAGACCCAACACCCACACTTAGTTTATAAAATATTTAGAAGAAATGAAGAACACAGTAATTCCCCGATGGTTTTACAAATAGTGGAGTCAGTTCGGAGGAAATAAACAAGTATTATCAACTGAACATCAAATGCAGTTTGAAAAATTTCAGGTAGAAAGGAATATATCTACCTTATCAGAAAATATTAAATTATGCAAGTTCTTTATTGCCAAGAGGATATCTTATATTATTAGTTGGTCCTTCGACATTCATGAATTTGAGAGGATCAAATATTTAAGCAAAACAGTTAAAATTAAAGGATGGGCGCCAGCTGTCCGCAATGATAAGTTAATTTCAAGTTCATCACCCCGGAGGGATTCCAACAATTCCAAAGAAAAATTAAAAAGAAGGCTCAAAGAAGCCTTATTAAGCCTCAACACTGATATGGAATTGAAATTTGAATTATTACATACTCTTCCTCACATGACGAGTCTAGCAACGGAGATATGTTAGATCTACAAGGAATAACACAAGCATACGTCCTTATTTAAAAGGAAGTGCCAGCACACTTTGATGATAAACAAAGGAGATATCAAGAAAGGAAATATCAAGAAGTGGACCCCACATCTAAAGTCATGCCATACAAATCTATGGTGCAAAAATAACAAGTTTCAAGGCAATTTTTCCAGCAAAGGAAATTGCAAACCCATGTTAAAATTTAAAAGATGTTTTCATGAACAAAGTTGTGATTCGCAAAGACTGCAACCTTGACTATTGGAAGGAAAAAATTATTAAGAGGTTTACCAATACTATTTCCTGAAAAGGTTCGAATAAAATTAAAAGATAGGTTTGAAGGAAAAATTTCTTACAATCAATTAACCTATGGTGACCTCATAAGTTTTATAAATATTACTGGATTAGAATTATGTACAAATATGAAACTTAAAAATCAACTAAAACAGGATAGTAAAATATCAAAATTTTGTCAAGACTTTGGTTATATTAACGCCCCATTAAAAGAGGCTTCTAAAAGAATTAACAAGAGCCATAATAATGACCATAAATCGGAACAACCTCGTCATTACAAAAAGAGGTTAAAAAAATCTAACTATGACCCTAGTAAAAATAGATTAAAAACAAACAACACTGACATGTGTTGGGGCTGTGGAAAAAGGGAAAATGAGCCAAAGACTGCCCAACCACTAATAAAAACGAAGACAAAATTAATATGTTAGAAGAAGAAGAAGAAGTTAAGAATAAATTGTATTCTATTCTAGAAGAAAATGAAAACAATTCCTCCTCCGATGAAAATCTTAGCGATGACGATCAACTAAATATAGCCTATAGTTCTGGTGATAGTAAGTCATCAGACCCTTGAGAATGCGGGAGTGCAATTTGCACCTGCAAAAACCATTCCATAAATGTCATCACTAGCAGTAATAAAGAAACATTCTTTGATATGATAGATCATACTGAGAGATTTAGTTCTTGATAAACAATCTGATAATAGAACTATTAAACCCTTTGGTATGACAAGTGTTTTAAATAAATTTAAACAACCAATTAAATCTGAAATAACCTTACAAAGTATTCAGGTAGAATTATTACAAATAAAAGATGAAAGAAATGAAATTAAGCAGAAACTCAACACTCTAGAAGTTGAAATAATTACTAATAAAATTAAATATTTTACCACCTAATCAAGAACCATAAAATTATAAATCCGAACCTGGAGAAACATCAAAAGAAGTAGAGTCTCTTGAAGAACCTCTATCTCAATTAGGAATTAATACAATTACGGTCGTTAGACCGCAAAGCTACCACATACCTATCACATTAATCATAAATAAAAATTATGTCATTAATAAAATTGCATTATTTGATACAGGCGCAGATCAAAATTGCATTATTGAGGGATTAATTCCTAATAAGTATCTAGATAAAGGCACTACCCGATTATTTTCCGCAACCGGGGAAAAGCTTAAAATAAATTATATATAGAGTATATTATAGATTAATGAAAACTACCTTATCCCCTAAGGCTAAAATGGTAAGTAATAAAGGAGTTACCATAGCTCATTGGAAGCAAATCATAACCATAATAACACCTTTTAGTCCCCAAAGATGATAAAATGGGATGACGTATTGACAAAAGATGATTGACATTTTGACTCCATAACTGAGTTAGAAATTGAAGAAGAAAATTCAAATATTGACCAAGTAATTCAATTTCCAGATGGATCAATAGATTTAAAATTTGTTAGATTCCAATCTTGTAGTCAAGTCTCTTCAAGTAGAATAATGTCATTTTCTAGACCTTCTTTGAATACACAGGAAAATTAGACGACCAAAACAAGTCGTTAAATATGCTTGTTAATAAATGGTAGACAACAAACACTAAAGTAGTTGAGTCTACAATTCCCCTATTAGAAGAAATTACTTTGCCAATAGAGGGTAAAGTAATTACTGCCTCACCCTTTAAAATGGATATAATAGACACAAAAGGTGATCCCACAAAGAAGGATATAAATAAAATACTGCAACAAAATAATTATTCAAATCAACTGCTTTACGTAGTCTCTAATCAAATCTTAAGAGCTGATAATAAATCAGATATTAAGGATAAACTAAGCTCTTCTTACAAGGGTAAAAATAAGGATTTAGAAACTCACCCAATATTTAAATTACCTGAACTTCCCAAAGATAAATTTCCTAACTTTCAAGAGAAACTTGAAATTGCTGATGAACTTATAGGAATAATTAATAGAAAAAGTTTAAAATCCAAGGCCATAAATGCTTTGTCCAAAGATAATGTGTCACGATCCAGACCGTCATGATTGGCATCCACACTAACCATCCGGTGGGAGAACCACTACTACAACCCAAACTAAGCAACTAAAATAATACTAAGGCAATTAAGTTACAGAAGCAATTTAATTAACTAAACAAATGCGGAATATATAAACAACCTAGAACCTGAAAGTCAATGTACCAAAACATCTAAACAAATCATCCAAGTCTAAACAAGAAGGGATACATCCCCAAACTAATGAACTAATCAACTAACTAGAACAAATATCTAAGTCTAGAAAGAATGGACATAGACGAAAGAGAATCCCATGGCAGCCCAGAAGAATTGGCTCACCCTTGAATTCGAAGTGACGATCACTGATCTTCTAAGCGAGGTCTGTCAATAGTCGCGTGAAGATGCCCTGTACTCAACATAAATAAGAGCAAGTGCAGAATCAGTACACAACCACAGTGTATTGGTAGGATCATGCGGCTATCCACTAGTGCAATATAAACAAGTAAAACAACATTATAATCACATGCATATTTATCAACATATACAACACCATCAACATGAAGAATCAACAACGCATTTCACATTTATCATCATATCATTGGTCCTCTCATGGAACCCAAATCTAAACAGTTAGCATGCCGGAATGTGGCAATCCGATTCCATATTTATGCCAGAACGTGGAAATCCGATACAAGTTAGTTATGTCGGAACGTGGCAATCTGATCCCATTCACACACCACAATCACAAACAGAAGTATATCCTCAAGATCATACATTTAAGTCATGATTTCATGGTAACGATAATTCATCTATCTCATTTACAAACAAGTGTGATCAACATTGCAACATTCATACATATACAAGTATCATATTGAAGCAAGAACAAGCATACATCACACAATCATAGAATCACAACCATTACCTACCTCGAAACAAGCTTGAAACCCTAAGAAACTTGATCCTTCCCTTTCCAGATCAGTTCCGCTTGTGCTGGACCTACAAACAATCAATATAATACGGGAATCAATAAACAATCACTAATTACCTGAATTACTAATAATTCTATGAACCCTAGATCATACCCATGATTCCAACTAACCAAATTAGGGTTGTTTTCACCATAGAATATATAACAAAACTCTGTCCCATCAATATTCACCCATTCTATTCCGTTCTACAGATCGAAAGACGGATTCGGGGATTGAAAAGCTTACCTTTAGCCTCAAGAATGGTGAAAAATGAGTATGAGTCGCCTGAGGGTCGTTCCTTAGCTCAAAAAGTCGAAATGTGCATAATGAGGTCGTTTAGGGGTTTATTAACGACATTAAGTCGCATCTGGCCCGCCACAGCTGCCCTCATCCCGCTGTAGCAGTGGCGCCAGAGAGCAATTTCCCGCCAGAGTGGCATTCTCGAACCAATGAGCTATCACCTACGATTTAAGTCTCGTCATACCTGCCACAGCGACCCATATCCCGCTGTAGTGGCCCCGCCAGAGCAGCCAAACCCATCGCCAAAACGGCAATTCCAAAACAGAGAGCTATTTTAAAGAATTCCAAATCCCCATTCCACAACACATTTCTAACCCATGACGCTCAGAAAATACCCTTCACTCTAAGATCGATTACTGGAGATCTACTCACCCAAATTCAATTCTGTAAAGTCGTACGGATTCCTTGACAAGTTATCTAACCACTCATGCAATCAAAACCATAATTACTCCACCCGATTTCTACCAGGTTGAGAAAATCCAAATACTACGAAAAAGTTTTTCCGCCCCAAATTTTTCCTCGTTGGCATTTCTATAACGACGGAACCCGGTCGTTACAATAGATACCAATTTACCCATCACTCGTCTCCGAGTGACAAAACTTAGGAAAAATAGGCTAAGGAAAGAAAGATGTAGTACCTGATTCGACGAACAATTGGGGATACTTTTCTCGCATGTCCCTCTCGGTTTCCCAAGTATTTTCCTCAACTGGATGATGCTTCCATTGAACTTTAACGGACTTAATCTCATTGGTCCTCAACTTACACACATCACGATCAAGAATACCAATCGGTTCCTCCTCATATTGGAGGTCTTTGTCTAGCACAATTGAGTCCCACTTAATGATATAATCTCCGTCACCATGATATCTCTTCAACATAGACACCTGAAATATCGGATGAACATCGAATAGATTAGGGGGTAGAGCCAATTTATACGCCACCGGCCCTACACATTCAAGAACCTCAAAGGGACCAATATATCGCGGACTTAACTTGCCCTTCTTACCAAATCTCATCACCCCTTTTATAGGTGATAACTTAAGAAGAACGTTCTCACCAGTCTAAAATTCCATGTCTCTTATCTTATGATCTACATATTTCTCTTGTCTACTCTGGGCTGCTAGAAGTTTAGCTTGAATACTCCTCACCTTATCTTGAGCATCATTCACTAAATCAACCCCCAAAGGTTTCACATCTCCAGCCTCGAACCAACCTATGGGTGACTTACATCCCCTCCCATATAATGCCTCAAATGATGTCATATCAATGTTGGAGTGATAACTATTATTATAGGAAAACTTACACAAAGGTATGAATTTATCCCAATGCCCTCCAAAATCAATCACACATGCCCCCAACATGTCTTCCAACACTTGAATAGTCCTCTCAGATTGTCCATCCGTCTGTGGATGAAAAGTTGTACTAAAAGTGAGTTGTGTGCCCAATTCATCATGCAATTTCCTCCAAGACTTGGAAGTGAATTTGGGTACCACGATCTGAGATGATAGAAAGGGGCACTCCATGCAACCTCACTATCACTTTCACATAAATCTTAGCCAATTGTTCAGCGTTATAGTCTATTTTTACCGGAATAAAATGGGTTGACTTGGTCAATCTATCAACCACTACCCAAATAGAATCGAACTTCCCCAAACTCTTAGGAAGACCAACCACAAAATCCATAGTTATTTTTTCCCACTTCCATTCCAGAATTGGCATTCTTTGAAGTAAACTTGCAAGCCTTTGATGCTCATATTTCACTTGTTGGAAATTTTGACACTTCGCCACAAACTCCACTATGTCTTTCTTCATGCCCGACCACCAATAAATTCGTTTTAGGTCTCTATACATCTTGGTCACACCTGGATGAATAGAATATCACAAACAATGAGATTCTGCCAACAATTTTTGAATCAAGCATCAACTCGAGGAACACAACTCCTCCCTTTAACATTGAGTACACCATCTGCATCAAGAGTGGTCTCTTGTGACTTACCATTCGACATCTTCTCCTTGATTTCGTTCAAATTTTCATCCTCAAATTGTTTGGCCTTGATCTCCTCAATGAACGTGGCATTAACTTCAATGCTAACTAACACCCCGCCTCTTTCAGAGATGCCCAACTGTATGAACTTAGACTCTAAGGTCTGAATTCTTTGGCCAAAGGTCGCTTGGTTACACTTAAGTAAGCTAAGCTACCCATACTTACCGCCTTTCGACTCAAGGCATCTGCCACAACATTAGCCTTACCCGAATGGTATTGAATGGTCACATCATAATCTTTGAGTAACTCCATCCATCTTTGTTGTCTCAAATTCAGATCATTTTGAGTGAACACATGCTGCAAACTACGATGATCAATAAACACTTCACACTTAACACCATAAAGATAATGTCGCCAGATCTTAAGAGCAAATACTACCGCCGTCAACTCTAAATCATGCGTTGGATAATTCCTCTCATGCACCTTCAATTGACGCGAGGCATAAGCTATAACATTCTTATCCTACATCAACACAGCACCCAAACCAGAATGTGAAACATCACAATAAACAATAAAGTCTTCACCTTCCACCGGTAATGCTAGAATAGGCACGGTGGTCAAGAGAGTCTTGAGCTTTTGAAAGCTTTCCTCACATTTTTCAGTCCATTCAAATGGTATCTCCGTTTTGGTCAAATTGGTCAAGTGAGTAGCAATTGAAGCAAAATTCTTAACAAATCGATGATAATAGCTAACGAGTCCCACAAAACTCATAACTTTCGTCACAGAGCTAGGCCTAACTCAATTCCTAACCACTTCAATCTTTTGAGGATATACCATTACACCTTCTTTTGACACTACATGTCCCAACAATGCAACCGATTTCAACCAAAATTCACACTTTGAAAATTTATCATATAGCTTTTGTTCCCCAAGAACACCCAAAACAGTACGAAGATGGTTGACATGCTCTTCTTCACTTTTCAAATAAACCAAAATATCATCAATAAACACTAACACAAAGGAATCAAGAAATGGCTTGAACACCACATTCATCAAACTCATGAAAGCTGCAGGCGCACTGGTCAAACCAAAAGACATAACCAAAAACTCATAGTGCCCATAACGAGTTCTAAATGCCGTCTTGGGCACATCCTCAGGCCTAATTTTCAATTGATGGTAACCGGATCTTAGATCAATCTTTGAGAAAAACCATTGCACCTTGCAATTGGTCAAAGAGATCATCTATTCTAGGCAAGGGGTGCCTATTTCGAATATTGACTCTATTTAATTGCCGGTAATCTATACACATTCTCATACTGCCATCCTTCTTCTTAGCAAACAAAATTGGAGCACCCCATGGGGAGACACTAGGGAGAATAAATCCCTTATCAAGGAGCTCTTGAATTTGAGCCTTAAGCTCTCTTAATTCTGCCGGAGCCATGCAATATGGAGGGATAGAAATGGGACGAGTACCAAGCTCTAAATCAATGTAAAAATCTATATCTCTATCTGGAGGCATACTAGGCAAGTCATTAGGAAACACTTCACTAAATTCAAAAACCACAGGAATAAACCCAATGGATGAAGCCTCAATCTCAACATCCCTAACATGAGCCAAATAAGCCAAACAACCCTGGTCTACTAATTTACTAGCCCGAATGGAGGATATAATCTTAGCTTGTTTAGGCTTCTACACCCCTTCCCACTCTAATTTTTTCCTTCTCGGAATTTCTAGAGTTACAGACTTAATATTACAATTAAGCACAACATAATAGGGGGACAACCAAGTCATGCCTAAGATTATGCCAAAGTCAATCATATCCAAAATCACAAAATCAACCCAAGTCTGAAAACCCATAAACACAATAGGACAAGCACGATAGACATGGGTAACTATGACTGACTCTCCAATTGGGGTAGAAACACGAATAAGGGCATCAAGAATATCACAAATCATCTCAAAATCAGAGGCAAATCTCACAGATACATATGAATAAGTAGAACCTGGATCAAACAACACATTAGCCATCCGATCACAGACAAGAATAGTATGTGTGATCACCGCGTCAGATGCCTCTGCCTCATACTTGCCCAGAAAAGCATAACATTGAGCCCTATCATCTTGTCGAGGTACTTCCCTGACAGGTTGCGCGTTACCCCTACCTCCATTACCATTACAATTTCCTCTACCTCTACAACCTTGTTGATTACCTCTTCGCCCACCTTGTGGACGTCCTCTACCATTATTACCGTTCCCCGCGGGTAACATTGCTCTAGACAGTTGTTGCTGCTGCGTAGAATCTAACACACGTGGGTGGGGATAATCTTTCCCCACATGCCCAGGTTCACCACAGTTGTAGCAAGTGCGATCAAAAGATGGTCTGCTTCCCGTCGAAGGCACGACACTCTGACTATCTCGAAAATTATGAGATGGAGTTCCCAAATAGTTACCTATAGATGCGGGCATAGCAGACTGAATTGGCTTGGCTGCAAGTGTTGTCCTTCCGGACCCTTTAGAGTAAGAGCCTTGAAAATTACCCGAATTCTTTGCCCTTTTTGCCCAAACCTTAGCTTGACCATCTCGCCTCACCCCCTCCGCTTTCTTAACATAGTCTGTCACCTCATTAAAACTCCTTCCTGTAAAATTCATATGAACAGATAATACTTGCAACTCCGAATTCAAACCTCTAATAAATAATCGGATCCTCTCTTCCTCAGTATTAACTAACTGCGTAACATATTTGGATAAAGCATGGAACTTGGCCTTATAAGAAGCCACAAACATACCCCCTTGCTCTAAAGCCATAAATTCATCCTTCTTGCGATCCCTCAAAGTTCTGGGCTCATACTTTTCTAGAAACAAAGCATGAAATTGGGTCCAAGTAAGTGGAGGTAAAGTAGCAGATCTGCACTACATATAAGCTCTCCACCACTGTTTGGCCTCACCTTGAAGTTGGAAAGACACGAACTCAACCCTAGGTTGGTGAACAATACCGAATCTATGCAGCCTCTCATAACAGTCTAAGATAAACTCATAAGCATCTTCTGTCTCAGAACCAAGAAATACCGGAGGCTTAAGCTTCAGAAACTTAGTCAACATATCATGCTCGTTCCTAGTCATAAAAGAACCCAACAAAGGACGGAAGAAAGCATCAGTACCTACATTTCCACCCGTCTTTGGCGCAGTGCTAGAAACATGAGGATTAGTAGGAGTTTGAGTTGCTTGAGCAGATGGAAGCACTCCAGGACCAGCCAACCCTTTCAAGGACGCCATAATCTGCTGAGCTAACACCGGATAGATGGGGAACAACTGCAGTCTCCACTGGCACCTCTTTCTCTTGTCCATTTTCCTCAACATCTTCAACCTCAATATCCTCTTCTATCTCTTCATTATGCGCATGAGGGTTCTCATTCATAGGAACATTATCAATTGGCACCTCATTCACACCAAGCGCTACTCTCCCATAGTCTTTACTCCTAGCTCTTCCTCTACCTCTGCCTCGATCGTGACCTCTCGCTACAGATTCATCAGCTGGAGCATTGATAGGAGCTACGGGCCTAACACCATTATACCTAGTATTAACCATCTGCGAATAGAAGAGTGAAGGAGGTTACATACCAATTTGAATTGCCAGATACCAATTGGAATCAAGTCATAGAACGAAAGGAGACAAGAGAAAAATAGAGATTTCCTAAAGTCCTATAGCCTCTTGAAGAAAAGTAAAGGCGTTCCCGTACCGTTCCTGTCACGACCCGGGAGCACCCCCTAGTCGTAACCGGCGTACTCGACCTCGAAGAGGTCTAATACAAGCCTCTTAGCATTCATTCATCGCATAGACACTAAAACCATAAGGAATTTAAAACTTTCTTTACCAAGAAAACATTTCATAATAAAAAAAATAATAGCAAGCAGAAGACTTTCTAGACTTTATACATGATGTCTCA
>NW_006238969.1:325120-348681 GCF_000226075.1 Solanum tuberosum
ATAACTAGAACTACTCCTGGATCATCCTGATCTAGGAGTTATGACTGCTCAAAGTTGGCCAAAAACTCACTGATTTCCCACACTTAACCAAATTTTCAGATTCTGAATTTTTCCAAAAGTGACTACTTCCAATTTCAAGCTTCTTCTTATTCATTTTAAATTGTCAGAGTTACACAATTAAAACGAAATTACATATAAACCCCTCATAGAACCTCATTATAAAGTCAACACAAAGTCATAGGCTCTTGCTTAACCTATCATTTTTCCGAGTCGTTACAGTTCCGCGAGACTCTATTAGACTAGTTTCGGTACAACGAGATCAACAAACCTAGGCACTGATACCAACTTTGTCACGACCCAGACCGTCGTGATTGGCACCCACACTAACAATCCAGTGGGAGAACCACTACTGCAACCCAAACTAAGCAACTAAAACAATACTAAGACAATTAAGATATGGAAGCAAGTTAATTAACTAAACAAATGCAGAATAAACAACCTAGAACCTTAAAGTCAATGTACCAAACCATCTAAACAAATCATCCAAATCCAAACTAGAAGGGATACATCTCCAAACTAATGAACTAATCATCTAACTAGAACAAATATCTAAGTCCGGAAATGATGGACATAGACCAAAGAGAATCCCATGGCAGCCCAAAAGATTTGGATCACCCTTGAATTCGAAGGGACGATCACTGATCTTCTAAGCGAGGTCTGTCAATAGTCGCGTGAAGATGCCCTCTACTCAACAAAAATAAGAGCAAGTGCAGAATCAGTACACAACCACAGTGTACTCGTAGGATCACGTGGCTATCCCATTAGTGCAACATAAACAAGTCAAAAAACATTATAATCACATGCATATATATCAACATATATAACATCATCAACATGAAAATCAACAACGCATTTCACATTTATCATCACATCATTGGTCCTCTCATGGAACCCAAACCCAAACCCAAACAGTTAGCATGTCGGAACGTGGCAATCCGATCCCATATTTATGCTAGAACGTGGAAATCCGATCCAAGTTAGTTATGCTGGAACGCGGCAATCCGATCCCATTCACACACCACAATCACAAACACAAGTATATCCTCAAGATCATACATTTAAGTCATGATTTCATGGTAACGATAATTCATCTATCTCATTTACAACAAGTGTGATCAACATTGCCACATTCATACATATACAAGTATCATAATGAAGCAAGAACAAGCATACATCACACAATCATAGAATCACAACCATCACCTACCTCAAAACAAGCTCGAAATCCTAAGAAACTTTATCCTTCCCTTTCCGGATTCGTTCCGCTTGTTCTTGGCCTACAAACAATCAATATAATACGAAAATCAATAAACAATCACCAATTACCTGAATTACTAACAATTCGATGAACCCTACTACGATCCCAACTAACAAATTTAGGGTTGTTTTCACCATATAATCTATAACAAAACCCTCCCCCATCAATATTCACTCATTCTATTCCGTTCTACGGATCGAAAGACAAATTCGAGGAGTGAAAAGCTTGCCTTTAGCCTCAAGAGTGGTGAAAAATGAGGATGAGTCGTCTGGGGGTCGTTCCTTAGCTCAAAAATTCAAAAAGTGCATAATGGAGTCATTTAAGGGTTTATTAACGACATTAAGTCGCGTCTGGCCCACTACAACGGCCCTCACCCCGCTGTAGTGGCGACGCTAGAGTGACACAATTTCCCGCCAGAGTGGCATTCTCGAACCAGTGAGCTATTCGTCTTTCAACTACGATTTAAGTCTCATCGTATCCGCCACAACGACCCATATCCCGTTGTAGCGGCCCCGCCAGAGCAGCTAAACTCAGTGCCAAAGCAGAAATTCCAAAACAGAGAGCTATTTTAAAGAATTCCAAATCTCCATTCCACAACACACTTCTAACCCACGACGTTCAGAAAATACCCTTCACTTTATGATCGATTCTCGGAGATCTACTCACCCAAATTCAATTCCGTAAAGTCGTGCGGATTTCTTAACAAGTTATCTAACCACTCATGCAATCAAAACCATAATCACTCCACCCGATTGCTACTAGATTTTCCTACACCTTGGTGACTCCAATTTCCTCCAAATCTGGCTAAGGTTGGGAAAATCCAAATACTACGAAAAAGTTTTTCCGGCCCCAAATTTTCCCCCGTTGGCATTTTTATAACGACGAAACCCGGTCGTTACATAATGATAATGAAATTAATAAATTAGTTTCTAATTATTCCATCAAAAAGAATACATACAAGACACCTTCCTTTCCAGATATGTAATATGAAGAAAATGAATTTCTATCTCATACTTCACACTCTGGAAGTGAAATTGTGGAATGGAATTTTGATGGACATGTGGAACATCAAATATGTAATAAATTACATGAAATGGGTATGGCCATTACAACATATAATATGAAAAATTTATCTGATAAAGAAGGTGCTACTTTAATTACCACCGGATTTACTGGCACATTAAAAAATTGATGGGAGAACTACCTCACTGAAGATAATAGGGAAAAGATAGTAAATGCCACTACTATTATCCCTATAATTAAAACTGAGTCTGGAGGGCAAACCATAGAAAATCAAATTCTAGAAGATGCCACTGTCAGCTTAATATATAGTATAGCTAAACACTTTATAGGTGAACCTCAATTCTTTCAAGATAGAAGTTTAGAAATATTATCTAATCTATCTTGTCCAAAGTTAGATGATTTTAGATGGTATAAAGATGTTTTCATGAACAAAGTTATGATTCGCAAAGACTGCAATCATAACTATTGGAAGGATAAATTTATTAGTGGTTTACCAATACTATTTGCTGAAAAGGTCCGAATAAAATTAAAAGATAGGTTTGAAGGAAAAATTCCTTACAATCAATTAACCTATGGTGACCTCATAAGTTTTATAAATATTACTAGATTAGAATTATGTACAGATATGAAACTCAAAATAATTATACAAATCAAGGCTTATAATTGATAACTAGCCTTTGGGCACCTCTTTCTTTCTCGGCACTATTATTAACATAAAGGGCCGAGCAACTCCAAGGTGACTTGGAAGGTCTAATAATATTTTTAGAAAGCAAATCATTAATTTTATTTTTACAATATTCCATTAATTCTGTGTTCATTTGAATGGGTCTTGCCTTAGTGGAGATAATCTTTTCGTCAAATCCCTCAATATTAGGTATTTCGACAACATGGTTTTTCCTTTCCCAAAATGAATTAGGGAAATCTTCCGCTTATGTTCTTAGATTTAATCCTTAAAGTTGGGTAACCGGTTAATTGCGATTTAGGCGTTGGCAAGCCCGTACTTTTCCGTTGGATTAGCTCAGACTATGTGTGTCGTAGAGCCGGACCCGGAGGGTGTTCCCGTCGCCAAGCCTAGAGGAATAAAATGAAAAAACCTTGTTTAAATGTTTTAAAAGTTTTTGTTTACTACTTTCTTACTCTTTTCTTTAAGTTTTCTTAAAGCTTTGATTTAAGTGTTTGCTTGTTCTTGCTCCCTTCCATTACTCTGTACATTTAAGCTCAAGGATAGTGTTCTTCTCTCCGCTAGATATTTCATACTATATAAATTCTTAATTATTCATGTCTACTCTACCATTTGTAAGAGATTTAGAATATTTAATATTGACTACCATAAAAGGTAATAAAATAATAAGTAAGGATACTACTTTGGTAAAATCCATTAAAAGAGTTAAGAATTCTATTGGCATGATTAGATTAGATAAACCTTTTGAACCAAATATTAATTATCTAAATAAACTTTGGACTAGTCCACAAAATTTCATTAAAAAACAATGGTATATATAAAGATATTCTTTATTAGAAAGATTAACCTTTAGAAATAAATGGTTCAGTGATATGAAAAGATTAAAATGTAACATAGAGTTTTTTTAAATGGTTTGAATGCACCGAAAAATTAGACGACCAAAAAGAGTTGTTAAACATGCTTGTTAATAAATGGTATACTACTAGTAACAAGGTAGTTGAATCTAAAATTCCTCTTTTAGAAGAAATTAATATACCCGTTGATGGTAGAATTGTTACTGCCTCACCTTTTAAAATAGATATAGTCGATACTAAAGGAGATCCCACAAATAAAGATATAAACAGAATATTACAACAAAATAGTTATATAAATCAACTGCTATATGTAGTCTCTAACCTAATTCTTGAAGCTGATAATAAATCAGTTTTAAAGGATAAACCAAGTCCTTCCTACAATGATAAAAAAAAAAATTAGAGACTCATCCAATATTTAAACTACCAGAATTGTCCAATGAGAAATTTCCTAGATTTCAAGAAAAGGTTGAAATCACGGATGATCTTATAGAAATAATTAATAAAAAATTAAAATCCGAATTAAAATTTACCAATGTTAACACCTTATCCGAAAATAATAATGATGTTAATAAATTAAGTTCTAGTTATTTTACTAAAAAGAATTATTATAAGAAACCCTCTTTTCCGGTAAGAACATAAGCGAAAGATTTCCCTAATGCATTTTGGGAAAGAAAAAACATGTTGTCGAATTACCTTTTATTGAGGGATTTGACGAAAAGATTATCCCCACTAAGGCAAAACCCATTCAAATGAACGCGGAGTTAATGGAACATTGTAAAAAGGAAATTAATGATTTGCTTTCTAAAAATATTATTAGACCTTCCAAGTCACCTTGGAGTTGCTCGGCCTTTTATGTTAATAATAGTGCCAAAAAAGAAAGAGGTGCCCCAAGGCTAGTTATTAATTATAAGCCTCTTAATAAGGTATTAAAGGACAGCGTCGGGACTTAGCCGCTCCTACTCATACCCTTCCCGACCAACTTGGCTCTGATACCAATGGTGGGACGGATCGAGTTCCGAGATGAAATCTTAAGAAAAATTGGGCAGAGTAACGGAAGGGAGCAAGAACAAGAAAAAACTTAAAACAAAAACTTTAAGAAAAGAGAAGAACAAGAAAGCAATAAACAAACTTAAACTTTAAAATTTAAAACATGTAATAAAAATAAGTAGAGAAAATATGTACTTACAACAAACTTTTTATTGATTAGGGAAAGTGAGAGATAACATGGATGGGAAATGGAAAAGATAGATAAAATGGGAGAAAAGTGTAGAGAGGTTTCAAAGTCGTAAGATTTTTGAATGCCCCCTAATGATACAAGTTGAAAGTCTTAAATAGGCCTCAAAAGTGCTGACTAATCTAACTTATTATGCTATCTATTTTACATGTATGCGTACACTAATACACATCCATCTTTTTACACGTAACTACTAACTATTACACATAGCTGATGATAACTATGTGTGGCTTGGAATATATGCCACGTACATGTAGCTTTTGTTGAATTTACTACATGTCTATCCTCTTTGAAGATATATTTGCTGAATATTGATCTTGAAACATATATCTTGTTGTTTGGTCCTTTGTCACTTTGTGGCATAGATTTTTGTTCCTGCGGGGTCCACATGTTTGCTTAATTGTTGACATATGCTTGGCACCTTCTTCTCTTTACTGAAGATGATACATATCTTCATTACTTTGCTCATTGGTATGTGAGGATTCAGTGTCTAATAACTCCATTATCCTTTCATGATTTGTATTTTTGCCGAGATTTGATAAGGCTTCTTCGAGCCTTCCTTTTAATTCTTCTTTTGAAATTTCGAATTTCCTTCATGATGAAGAGCCGAAAACTAACCTGTCGTCGTGATCTTTCGAAGTCCATCCTTTAATTTTGATAGTCTTACTTAGATACTTGATCCTTTCAAATTCATGGATATCGAAGGATCAACTAATAATATAAGATATTCTCTTTGATATAAAGAACTTGAACTATTTAATATTTTTCGGAAGTGTAGAGATATTTTGCTCTACCTGAAACTTTTCAAACTGTATTAAAAACTGTGGTGACAATACCTGTTTATTTCCTCCAAACTGGCTCCACCATTCGTAAAACCATCGAGGAATCACTGCATTTTTCATATCTTCTGAATATTTAACAAACCAAATATGGATATTTAGCCTGAGATACATAAAATTATACCAATCCGCTTTGTAATCATACCAATTATACGTCTAGAGACGATAAGATGTTGACAGTGGAATGGGGGTGTGTAGATGATCTACAAACCACTCAAAAGGACTCAATGTTCTTTTAATCATAAATCTTGAGAATTGAATACTATCTGGACCATTGTAATCTGCTAATTTATGCTCAATCTTCACCGAATCAGTATTTGTTAATATAAACTCATAATACCTTTTAGTTATTAGTGGATCTTCGATTTACACATAGTTCCAATTGGTGTAATAAGGTTTTCGGAGGTCTGGCACTCCAAAACATTCATATTCCTTGTCAAGCGCCATGATAGGAAGTACCTGTAAAACTGTAATTGGAAAATTATTTTTATCTAACTGAGTAACCTTTTTCTTATTTTTCGTCGGGGTAGTTGGAACCACCGCTTGTGAGTACGTTTCTGATGGCTTCATTTCATAACTATCTTTTGTTTGGACAAAAGTACCTGTTGATGAGGGTTTATCTTTAAGATTTGGTTTACTAGTCATGGGTTCATTTATTGAGATGGAGTTGGGTTTTGACAGGAATGGAAATTCTGCCAGAACTGAGTAGCGATTCTCTAATTTTTTATTGCCCTCTTTGAGGATTTTTTCATTTTATCTTCTGACTTGAAGGGCTGTAGTGGGAGCCTCGGGGGCTTTATTCCCAGTATTCTTGGTCTCATTATTTCCCTGTAAAAATTCTCTTATCAAAAAGTCGGGGAGAGAATTATTTTTTCCTTTTATAAATTCTATTTCAAAATCAAAGCTGGTTAATAAAGCTTGCCATCTGGAAAATATTTATTTAGAGACTAGATTTTTAACATCCTTTTTTAAAACATCTTTGGCTGCTTTGCAGTCGACTCTTAACAAAATTTCTTTATTTATTAAATCATCTTGAAATTTGGTAATACATAGTACTATAGCCAAAATTTATTTTTTAATAGTACTATAATTTTTTTGAGTATCATTCCAAACTCCTGAAGTGAATCTCACTAATTGTTCAGTGGATCCTACAATTTTTTTTTGTTTGAGTATGCCTCCTTATCCTATATCTGAGGCGTCTGTTTCTACAATCATAAGAGCCTCTAGGTGTGGTATACCTAGACATGGATGTTTTTGAACTATTAATTTTATTTTTTGGACTGTCGTAGTGTGTGTTCTAATCCCCATGGCTCTGAATTCTTTTTAAGACGCTGATAAAGAGGCTTACAAACCTGTCTAATATTAGGAATAAAATTAGTAACATAATTGAGACTCCCTAACAATCTCTGGAGTTGCGTTTTATCTATTAATTCGTCTTGAAATTTTGATGAGAATTCTATGGCTCTACAAATAGGCTTATAGGTTCCTTGATATAAATCATGGCCAAGGAATCTAATGGAAGTCTGGAATAATTTAATCTTTTTAGCACTTGCTACTAAATCATTTTGCTTAACAACTTTTAAAAAGGTGTGGAGTTGTTTAAAGTGTTGATCAATATCTTCGGAATATATCAATACATCATCTATGTAGACTATAGAACTATGACTATACTAATTAAATATATTATTCATGATATTTTAAAATTCAGACGGATTATTTTTTAGTCCGAAAGACATTACACTCCCTTCGTATTGTCCAAAAGGGACATTGAAGGTTGTTTTATACTTATCTTTCTCGGTGATTTGTATCTGCCAAATCCTGATTTCATGTCAAACTTACTATTAAATATTAGCTTTGTAAGTTCTTTTAAGAAGATCACATTTTTTAGGTATGGGGTACCTAATCAATTTTAATACCTTATTAAGAGGCTTGTAATTGATAACTAGCCTTGGGGCACCTCTTTCTTTTTCGACACTACTATTATTATAAAAAGGCTGAGCAACTCCAAGGTGACTTGGAAGGTCTAATAATATTTTTAGAAAGCAAATCATTAATTTCCTTTTTACAATATTCCATTAATTCGCGTTCATTTGAATGGGTCTTGCCTTAGTGGGGATAATCTTTTCGTCAAATCCCTCAATATAAGGTAATTCGACAACATGTTTTTTCCTTTTCCAAAATGCATTTGGGAAATCTGAACAAACTTCCCGTTCTATATCCTCTTGTAAGCTTTTAATTTTTAGCTTCCACCTCCGGAAATTTTAACGAGGATTCAATTCTTTTTATCTTGATGTTTTCTTTTAAATAATTGATTTGTTGTGGAAGTAGATTTATTCTAAATATATTTTTATCCTTTATGTGGTTACTTTCCTCTTTGGATATACTATTTAAATATGGAAAAATAATTTTTTTTTCCTAAAATAGTGGTGTGAATTCCATCTAATTTAGCAGTATATGGTTTTAGTTGTGTTATAAAGGGAGTGCCTAATATTATTTCTTCATTTATGTCTTTAGTTATTACTAAATCATTTATGAAACAAATTTCATCGTTACATATATGTCCCTTGTGGAGTTTATAATTTATTTTAAGTCTTTCTCCTATAGCGGAGAATAATCTCGTAGTACTTTTTTCAAGATACTTAGTAGGGATAATTCATTCAATGATGCAATTTTGATCTGCACCAGTATCTAATAAAACATTTTTTTGGATAGAGTAATTTTTATTTATAACTAAAGTAATGGGTATATGATAGCTATCTATGGGCATAACTATTGTGATAGTATTCACTCCCGATTTTACCATTTGAGTTATTTCTAAAGATTCTATTTCTTATTGTAAACTTATGTTTTGGGTTGGTGTTTCTTCAAAAGTGTTAAGTCTTTGTTTAATTTCTTTAATTTCTTTCTTTACATGTACTAATTCTGTTTGACCTTCCAAGTCACCTTGGATTTACTCGGCCTTTTGTGTTATTAATAGTGCTGAAAAAGAAAGAGGTGCCCCAAGGCTAGTTATCAATTATAAGCCTCTTAATGAGGTATTAAAATGGATTAGGTACCTCATACCTAACAAATGTGATCTTCTTAAAAGGGGTATGAGTAGGAGCGGCTAAGTCCCTACGTTGTCCTTGGGCGGACAACGTCGAAACTTAGGTTGTGGTCGATATAATAAATTTAGAGTTTGGTAGTTGATGTTATTCTTCCACTTCCACTTATGTTCTTAGTTTTATTCCTTAAAGTTGGATAACCGATTAATCGTGGTTTACACGTTGGCAAGCTCATACTTTTCTGTTAGATTAGCTCAGACGGTGTGTTGTAGAGCCGGACCTAGAGTGTGTTTCTGTCGCCAAGCTTGGAGGAATAAAATCATAGAAGGTTAGTAAAAAAGGTAACAATAGCTACTATACAAAGAATTTATTATTCTGGAAGTAACTTTTAGGGTAGACTTTTAAGCCCAAGGATGGTGTTCTTCTCCCTGCTAGATTCTCCATCAATTTAAAATGAATTCACCTACACATCAAAATATTTTAAATAGTATTAACATCTCTGTCACCACTAATAAAATTGCAAAAATTGAAAGTGATCTGCAAAATTGAAATATTCTTAAAGAACACTTTAAAAAGGTTTATAAAACAAGACGCTTTGATTTTATTAAAAATTATAATATTAAGACTTCTGAGTCTACTATTGCCATTAACAAATATATTGAGACTATTAAATTGTTAGCAGCTAACGATGTTAATAGGTAAAAGAAAAATTATAAATTTATTTCATATAGGACTTGTCCAAGTAGGAGTCAAACCATTATATAGATTGGGTTTAGATGTACACATATGTCTTCTCTTAAGAAACAATAGGTTATTAAATTTTGATGATTCATTATTAGCAGTACTACAAAGTAACCTTGTCAATGACCCGATATACTTTAATTGTTATCCTAATTATTCAATAAATATTAATGATCAAAACGTAATTGATACATTAACATTAAATGTTTAAACTAAAAATATGAATAGTGAGGCTAATACTAGAGAAATAGCCATAATATATAGAGTATATTATAGATTAATGAAAACTACCTTAGCCCTTAAGGCTAAAATTGTAAGTAATAAAGGAGTTACCTTTCTCATGGAAGGAAATCATAACCATAAGGGAAAAGGGCCAAAAATACCCCTGAACTATTCAAAAAGGTTTTAAAATACCCCTCATTCACCTATTGGGTTAAAAAAACCCCTCCATCCATCTTTTTGGTCCACAATTACCCCTTAAAACTAACAACCTTTTATTTTTTAATTATTACTATTATTAATTATTATGTGGTATCTTTCTATTGGATAAATTTAAATTCCAACCCGCCAAAAATTTTTCTACCCATTTGACCCATATCCGACCCAAACCCAATTAAGAATTTTATCAAAAATAATAGATTTGATCATCTCTTCTCTTCCCCTTAAACCTAATAACCTATTTTCTTTTTTTCTCTTTTCTTATTCAACAATTTCAAGATAAAATTAATGATTGAATCAATTAGTAGTTAAATTTGAAATTGACATATTGGTATTTGAATTTGGTCATATCAATAGAACTAAAAAGCTCTTCTTGATTGTGTTTGAATTTGGTCTTTCTTGTTTCTTCCTTTTGGTCCACACCCATGTGAAAAGATTCATTTTTTTAAGGGGAAGTTGAAATTTTTCATGGTGGAGTTGCACTAAAAGAGTTGTTCTTGATTGTGTTTTCATGGTGGCATTGAGGTAACCAGAATTGGGTCTTCTTATTTCTTCCTTTTGGTTCACACCCTTTTCAAAAGATTCAATTTTTCATGGTGGAGTTGCACTAAAAGAGTTGTTCTTGATTGTGTTTTCATGGTGGCATTGAGGTAACCAGAATTGGGTCTTCTTATTTCTTCCTTTTGGTTCACACCCTTTTCAAACGATTCAACTTTTTATACTGTTGAATCTTTTCACATGGGTGTGAACCAAAAGGAAGAAACAAGAAAGACCAAATTCAAACACAATCAAGAAGAGGTTTTTAGTTCTAATTGGTATTAAATTCGCTAGTTCTTGGTTGATCACTGAATATATGCATTAGTTTAGTTATTATTGATTGAGGGTGTATATGATGATGAGAAAGAAAATAGGTTATTAGGTTTGAAGGGGAGAGAAGATGATCAAATCTTTTAATTTTGATGATTTTTTAATTTGGTTTGGGTCAAAGAATGTGGATATGGGTCAAATGGGTAGGAAACATTTTGGTGGGTTGTAATTTAAAAATATCCAATAGAAAGATGCCACATAATAATTAATAATAATAAAAATTAAAAAATAAAAGATTGTTAATTTTAAGGGTAATTGTGGACCAAAAAGGTGGATAGAGGGGTATTTTTAACCCAATAGGTGAATGAGGGGTAACTTTAAACCTTTTCGAATAGTCCAGGGATATTTTTGGCCTTTTTCCGTAACCATAATAACACCTTTGTCCCAAAGATGATAAAATGGGATGACGTATTGACAAAAGATGATTGGCATTTTGACAACATAACGGAGCCAGAAATTGAAGAAAAAAATTCAAATATTGACCAAGTAATTCAATTTCCAGATGGATCAATATATTTAAAATTTATAAGATCCAATCTTGTAGTCAAGTCTCTTCAAGTAGAAGAATGTCATTTCCTAGACCGTCTTTTTCCATAACAAAGGAGGAAGATGAAATATCCTTAGAAGAGATAGATAAAAATTTAAAGGGGGTAGATTTCTCATAAACAATTCCCAAAGTAGAATATGAACTTAGGAATTCTAAACCCATAAAATCTACAAGTCCCACTACTAGTAAAATTCAAGAAATAAAAGATTCATTATGCATGATTAGATTGGATGAACCTTTTGAACAAGATATTAAATATTTAAATAAACTTTGGATTAGTCCAGAAAATTTTATTAAAAAATAATGGTATATACAAAGATAGTATTTATCAAAAAGATTAGTCTTTAGAGATCAATGGTTCAATGATATGAAAAGATTAAAATGTAACACAGAATTTTTTAGATGATTTGAATATACAGAAAAATTAGATGACCAAAATGAGTCGTGAAATATTCTTGTTAATAAATAGTATACAACAAACAATAAAGTAGTTGAGTCTACAATTCCCCCATTAGAAGAAATTACTTTGCCAATAGAGGGTAAAGTAATTACTGCCTCACCCTTTAAAATGGATATAATAGACACAAAAGGTGATCCAACAAATAAGGATATAACTAAAATACTGCAACAAAATAATTATACGAATCAACTACTTTATGTGATCTCTAATCAAATCTTAAGAGCGGATAATAAATCAGATATTAAGGATAAACCAAGCTCTCCTTACAAGGGAAAAAACAAGGATTTAGAAACTCACCCAATATTTAAATTACTTGAACTTCCCAAAGATAAATTTCCTAACTTTCAAGAGAAATATGAAATAACAGATGAACTTATAGGAATAATTAATGAAAAGTTAAAATCCAAGGCCATAAATACTTTGTCAAAAGATAATGATAATGAAATTAATAAATTCGGTTCTAATTATTCCATCAAAAAGAATTATTACAAGAGATTTTCCTTTCCGGATATGCAGTATGAAGAAAACAAATTTATATCTCATACTTCACAATCTGGAAGTGAAATTGCGGAATGAAATATTGATGGACTCGCGGAACATTAAATATATAATAAATTACATGAAATAGGTATGGTCATTACGGCATATAAAATGAAAAATTTATCTGATAAACAAGCCTCTACTTTAATTACCGTCGAATTTACTGGCACATTAAAAAATTGGTGGGACGACTACCTCACTGAAGATAATAGGGAAAAGGTAGTAAATACCACTACTATTATCGCTATAATTAAAACTTAGTCTGGAGGGTAAACTATAAAAAATCAAATTCTAGAAGATGCCACGGCCATCTTAATTTATAGTATAGCTAAACACTTTATAGGTGAACCTCAATTCTTTCAGAATAGAAGTTTAGAAATATTATCTAATCTATCTTGTCCAAAGTTACATGATTATAGGTGGTATAAAGATGTTTTCATGAACAAAGTTATGATTCGCAAAGACTGCAATCATGACTATTGGAAAGAAAAATTTATTAGTGGTTCACCAATACTATTTGCTGAAAAGGTTAGAATAATATTAAAAGATAGGTATGAAGGAAAAATTCCTTACAATCAAATAACCTATGGTGACCTCATAAATTTTATAAATATTACTGGATTAGAATTATGTACAGATATGAAACTTAAAAATCAACTAAAAAGGATAGTAAAATATAACAAAATGAATTGGGAAAATTTTGTCAAGACTTTGGTTATATTAAACTATCCGCCCCATCAAAAGAAACTTCTAAAGGAACTAAATGGAGCCATAAGAATGACCAGAAATCGAAAAAACCCCGTTATTACAAAAAGAGGTTCAAAAAATCTAATCATGACCCTAGTAAAAATAGATTCAAAACAAACAACACTGACAGGTGTTGGGGCTGTGGAAAAACGGGACATCGAGCCAAAGACTGCCCAGCCACTAATAAAAAAAAAGACAAAATTAATAGGATAGAATTAGAAGAAGAAGTTAAAGATAAATTTATTCTATTCTAGAAGAAAATGAAAATAACTCTTCCTCCGATGAAAATCTTAGCGATGACAATCAGCTAAATATAGCCTATAGTTCTGAAGATAGTAAGTCATCAGACCCTTGTGAATGCGGCAGTGCAATTTGCACCTACAAAAATCATTTCATAAATGTCATCACTAGTAGTAATAAAGAAACATTCTTTGATATGATAGATCATATTGAAGATCCTGATTTTAAGAAAAAAAATACTTAATTGCTTTAAGAGATTTAGTTCTTGATACAATCTGATAATAGAACTTTTAAACCCTTGTATATGAAAAGTCTTTTAAATAAATTTAAACAACCAATTAAATCCAAAATAACCTCACAAAGTATTTAGGCAGAATTATTACAATAAAAGATGAAATAAATGAAATTAAGCAGAGACTCAACACTCTAGAAGTTGAAACAATTACTAATAAAATATTAAATAATTTACCACCTAATCAAGAACCGAAAAATTATAAATCCAAACTTGGAGAAACATCAATAGAAGTAGAGACTCTCGAAGAACCTCTATCTAAATTATGAATTAATACAATTACGGTCGTTAGACCGCAAAGCTACCACATACCTATCACATTAATCATAAATAAAAATTATGTCATTCATAAAATTGCATTATTTGATACAAGCGCGGATCAAAATTACATTATTGAAGGATTAATTCCTAATAAGTACCTAGATAAAGGCACTATCCGATTATTTTCTGCAACCGAGAAAAAGCTTAAAATAAATTATAAACTCCGGAAGGCACATATATGCAATGATGGAATTAGTTTCATGAATAATTTCATAATAACCAAAGACATAAATGAAGAAATAATATTAGGTATTCCTTTCATCACCCAAATAAAGCCTTATACTGCCCAGTTAGATGGCATTCATACCAGTGTTCTTGGAAAAAATCTTATACTCCCCTACCTAAATTGTATGTCAAAAGGTGATAGTAATTTCATAAAAGAGAAAAACATCTTTAAAATAAATTTACTTTCACACCAAAAAAATTACACAATAAAAATTATTAAACCTTCTCCTTCTCCTAGATTTTGCTTAGCTTTCTTTATAGCACTAGGAGTTACTCAATTTCAAAATAATTTAAATAATGACTGCAACACAGCTCAATATATTTTTCATAAAAAATATATGTTTTCTAGATGAAATTTTTTATTATCCAGCTTTGTTTTTCAAATAAAGGGAGGAAATCTCCCAAAAATTTTAATAAAAGAATTTTTAGGGAAATAATGAGACCAGGAATAAGACCTTTGAGGCCCCCATTCCCGACGTTCAAACCAGAAGAAAAAATGAAAAGACCATTTTATGAAGAAGATCAAACAAAATAAGGAGATATATGCATGTATTTCCTTCTAGCAAAATTTACTATACCTTCACCATTAAAAGAACATTTAACCAGCTCAACCAAGCTAAAACCACTTTATTTAGTTTTCCGAGAAGATTCATCCTCCTCGATCAATAAAAATATTTCAATTCATACAAATGATAGTTACAAGATGAAAACCACAAAGATATACCCACAAGCGGATCTCACTGACACTTCTCAAAAGGAAAAGGAAAAAATTACTCCAAATAAAAAATAATTTGAGTTAACAATGTCACAGGTACTACCAATTGTTGCACTTGATAAAAAATGTGAATATTATGAAATTCAGGACTTACTAAAGCCCTGCTACTCCAACCAAAATTATGTGGAGACGGAAGATCCCCTCAAGACCCGGAGGTACTATGAGTTTATCTTGACAGATATCGATTCGGTAGAAATTGAGCATACATTTGAGGAAAGTAATCCAGATATATACAATATTCAAAGTTCACGATCAAACACTTATCAAAAGTTCATCGAACCCAGACATATAATTGGTATGATTATAAAACAGCTTGGTATAACTTTATTTTTGTTAGATCCAATACCCACACTTGATTTATAAAATATTCAGAAGAAATGAAGAATACAATAATTTTTCGATGATTTTACGAATGGTGGAGTCAGTTCGGAGGAAATAAACAGGTATTATCGACTCAACATCAAATACACTTTGAGAAATTTCAGGTAGAAAGGAATATATCTTCCTTATCAAAAAATATTAAATTATGCAAGTTCTTTATTGCCAAAAGGATCTCTTATATTATTAGTTGGTCCTTCGACAATCATAAATTTGAGAGGATCAAATATTTAAGTAAAACAATTAAAATTAAAGGATGGGCGCCAACTGTTCGCAATGATTAGTTAATTTCAAGCACATCACTCCGGAGGGATTCCAACAACTCCAAAAAAATTTTTAAAAAAAAAGGCTCAAAGAAGCCTTATTAAACCTCAACACTGATACATAATCAAAATTTGAATTATTAGATACTGCTGCCTCACATGATTAGTCTAGCAACAGAGATATGTTAGATCTACAAGGAATAGCACAAGCATACCTCCTTAATTAAAAGGAAGTGCCAGCACACTTTGATGATAAACAAAGGAGATATCAAGAAAGGAAATATCAAGAAGTTGAACCCACATCCGAAGTCATGTTCAATGGTGCAAAAATAACAAGTTTCAAGGCCATTTTTCAGCATAGGAAATTGCAAGCCCATGTTAACATTCAATATGTCAACAAATAAACAAACAGGTGGATCCCAAAGGAACAAAAGTTTATGCCACAAAGTAACAAGGGACCAAACAACAAGATAAATTTTTTGAGATCAATTTTCAGCAAATACATCTTCAAAGAAGATAGACAACAACAAATTCAAAAGCTACTTGTAAGTAATTCCAGCTACGTGGAGTATATTCCTAGCCACGTATAGCTATCATCAGTTATGTGTAATAGTTAAGTAGTTACGTGTAAAAAGAATGATGTGTATTAGTGTATGCGCACATGTAAAATAGATAGCACAATAAATTAGATTAGTCAGCACTTTTGAGGCCTATTTAAGGCTTTCAACTTGTATCAGTAGAGGGCATTCAAAATCTTATGACTTTGAAACCTCTCTACATATCTCTCCATTTTCCCATCTTTTCCCATCCATGTTCTCTCTTTCCCTAAATCAATTAAAAATTTATTGTAAGTATATCTTCTTTACTACTATTTTGTTTATTTATTTTCATGTGTTAAAGTTTAAGTTTTTCTACTGTTTTCTTGTTCTTTTCTTAAAAGTTTTGTTTTAAGTTTTACTTGTTCTTGCTCCCTTCCATTACTCTGCCCAATTTTTCTTAGGATTTCGTCTCGGGAGCTTCAGAATTTTATTCTCTAAATTTATTTAGTACATTTGTCATACTAAAACTGCACCCTCACATTCACAGTCTGCCGAACTATTACTTTCAGAACTATATATCATATTAAGTTGGTCATCTTCACTAGAACTTCCTTCGGAACTAGTTTGATTTTCATCAAGAATTGAATATAATTTATTTTTAATTTCATCTTCTAGTTCTAACATATTTATCTTATCTTTATTTTTATTAGGGGACCCGACAATCCCTAGCATGGTGTCTGATCTTTCCACAGTTCCAACACGTATTAGTGTTGCTATTATCTAATTTAGATTTTCTAGATTTTCTTTTGTAATAATGGGGTTTGTCATGTTTATCCTTATAACTTTTATGACGATGTTTAACCATTTTAGAAACTTCATTTGAAGGGGCAAATAAGTTTGTATATCAAAAGTCTTGAAAAAAATCTCCTAACTCTTTTCTTGATAATTTACTATCCTTTTTCAATTGATTTTTAAGTTTCATATATGTACATAGTTCTAATCCAGTAATATTTAAAAAATTATGAGATCACCATAGGTTAAGTGTTCATAAGAGATTTTTCCTTCAAACCTATCCTTTAATTTTATTCTACCCTTTTCAGCGAATAGTATTGGTAGACCACTAATAATTTTTTCTTTCCAATAATCATGATTACAGCGGACAACGTTGAAACTTAGGTTGCGATTGGTATAATAAGTTCAGAGTTTGGTAGTTTCTGTTCTTTTTCCACTTATGTTCTTAATTTTATTCCTTAAATATGGGTAACCGGTTAATCGCGATTTAGACATTGGCAAGCCTGTACTTTTCCGTTGAATTAGCTCAGACTGTATGTGTCGTAGAGCCGGACCCAGAGGGTGTTCCCGTTGCTAGGCCTAGAGGAATAAAATCATAGAAGGTTAGTGAAAAAGAGAACAATAGCTACTACACAAAGAATTTATTATTCCGAAAGTAACTTTTAAAGTAGACTTTTAAGCCCAAGGATGGTGTTCTTCTCCCCGCTAGATTCTCCATCAATTTAAAATGAATTCACCTACACATCAAAACATTTTAAATAGTATTAACATCTTTGTCACCTCTAATAAAATTGCAAAAATTGAAAGTGATCTACAAAATTGGAATATTCCTAAAGAACACTTTAAAAAGGTTTATAAAACAGGACACTTTGATTTTATTAAAAATTATAATATTAAGACTTTTGAGTCTACTATTGCCATTAATAAGAATATTGAGACTATTAAACTGTTAGCAGCTAACGATATTAATAGGTATAAGAAAAATTATAAATTTCTTCATATAGGACTTGTCCAAGTAGCAGTCAAACCATTATATAGATTGGGTCAAGATGTACCCATCTTTCTTCTCTTAAGAGACAATAGGTTATTAAATTTTGATGATTCATTATTAGAAGTACTTCAAAGTAACCTTGCCAATGGCCCCGTATACTTTAATTGCTATCCTAATTATTTCAAAATGTAATTGATTCATTAACGTTAAATGTTAAAACTAAAAATATGAATAGTAAGGCTAATACTAGAGAAATAGCTATAATATATAGAGTATATTATAGATTAATGAAAACTACCTTAACCCCTAAGGCTAAAATGGTAAGTAATAAATGAGTTACCATGCTTATGGAAGCAAATCATAACCATAATAACACCTTTGTCCCAAAGATGATAGAATGAGATGACATATTGACAAAAGATGATTGGCATTTTGACACCATAACGGAGTCAGAAATTGAAGAAGAAAATTCAAATATTGAACAAATAATTCAATTTCCAGATGGATTAATAGATTTAAAATTTACTTGATCCCAATCTTGTAGTCAAGTCTCTTCAAGTAGAAGAATGTCATTTTCTAGACCGTCTTTTTTCATAACAAAGGAGGGAGATGAAATATCCTTAGAAGAGATAGATAAAAAATTAAAGGGGATAAATTTCTCAGAAACAATTCCCAAAGTAGAATATGAACTTAGGAATTCTAATCCCATAAAATCTACATGTCCCACTACTAGTAAAATTCAAGAAATAAAAGATTCATTATGCATGATTAGATTGGATGAACATTTTGAACCAGATATTAAATATTTAAATAAACTTTGGATTAGTCCAGAAAATTTAATTAAAAAATAATGGTATATACAAAGATTTTTTTTATCAGAAATATTAGCATTTAGAGATCAATGGTTAAATGATATGAAAAGATTAAAATGTAACATAGAAATTTTTAGATGATTTGAATACATAGAAAAATTAGATGACCAAAATGAGTCGTGAAATATTCTTGTTAATAAATAGTATACAACAAACAATAAAGTAGTTGAGTCTACAATTCCCCCATTAGAAGAAATTACTTTGCCAATAGAGGGTAAAGTAATTACTGCCTCACCCTTTAAAATGGATATAATAGACACAAAAGGTGATCCAACAAATAAGGATATAAATAAAATACTGCAACAAAATAATTATAAGAATCAACTACTTTACGTGGTCTATAATCAAATATTAAGAGCGCATAATAAATCAGATATTAAGGATAAACCAAGTTCTTCTTACAAGGGTAAAAATAAGGATTTAGAAACTCACCCAATATTTAAATTACCTTAACTTTTCAAAGATAAATTTCCTAACTTTCAAGAGAAACTTGAAATTACTGAAGAACTTATAGGAATAAATAATGAAAAGTTAAAATTCAAGGCCATAAATACTTTGTCCAAAGATAATGATAATGAAATTAATAAATTAGGCTCTAATTATTCCATCAAAAAGAATTATTACAAGAGACCTTCCTTTCCGAATATGCAGTGTGAAGAAAACAAATTTCTATCCCATACTTCACACTCTGGAAGTGAAATTGTGGAATGAAATATTGATGGACTCACGGAACATCAAATATATAATAAATTACATGAAATGGATATGGCCATTACGACATATAAAATAAAAAATTTATCTGATAAACAAGCCTCTACTTTAATTACCGCCGAATTTACTGGCACATTAAAAAATTGGTGGGACAACTACCTCACCGAAGATAATAGAAAATTGGTAGTAAATGCCACTACTATTATCCCTATAATTAAAACTGAGTCTGAAAGGCAAACTATAGAAAATCAAATTCTAGAAGATGCTACTGCCAACTTAATTTATAGTATCGCTAAACACTTTATAGGTGAACCTCAATTCTTTCAAGATAGAAGTTTAGAAATATTTTCTAATCTATCTTGTTCAAAGTTACATGATTTTAGGTGGTATAAATATGTTTTCATGAACAAAGTTATGATTCGCAAAGACTGCAATCATGACTATTGGAAAGAAAAATTTATTAGTGATTTACCAATACCAGTTGCTGAAAAGATTAGAATAAAATTAAAAGGTAGATTTGAAGGAAAAATTCCTTACAATCAACTAACCTATGGTGACCTCATAAGTTTTATAAATATTACTGGATTAGAATTATGTACAGATATGAAACTTAAAAATCAACTAAAAAGGATAGTAAAATATCACAAAATGAACTAGAAATTTTTTGTCAAGACTTTGGTTATATTAAACTATCTGCTCCATCAAAAGAGGCTTCTAAAAGAATTAAAAGGAGCCATGAGAATGACCAGAAATTAGAAAAACTCCGTAATTACAAAAAGAGGTTCAAAAAATCTAACCATGGCGCTAGTAAAAATAGATTCAAAACAAACAACACTGACAGGTGTTGGGGTTGTGGGAAAAGGGAGATCGAGCCAAAGACTGCCCAGCCACTAATAAAAAGAAAGACAAAATTAATATGTTAGAATTAGTAGAAGAAGTTAAGAATAAATTGTATTCTATTCTAGAAGAAAATGAAAACAACTCCTCCTCCGATGAAAATCTTAGCGATGATGATCAGCTAAATAAAGCCTATAGTTCTGATGATAGTAAGTCATCAGACCCTTGTGAATGCGGCAGTGCAATTTGCACCTGCAAAAATCATTTCATAAATGTCATCACTAGTAGTAATAAAGAAACATTCTTTGATATGATAGATCATATTGAATATCCTGATTTTAAGAAAAAAAAAATACTTAATTGCTTTAAGAGATTTAGTTCTTGATACAATCTGATAATAGAACTTTTAAACCCTTGTATATGAAAAGTACTTTTAAATAAATTTAAACAACCAATTAAATCCAAAATAACCTCACAAAGTATTTAGGCAGAATTATTACAAATAAAAAATGAAATAAATGAAATTAAGCAGAGACTCAACACTCTAGAAGTTGAAACAATTACTAATAAAATATTAAATAATTTACCACTTAATCAAGAACCGAAAAATTATAAATCCAAACATGGAGAAACATCAAAAGAAGTAGAGACTCTCGAAGAACCTCTATCTATATTAGGAATTAATACAATTACGATCATTAGACCGCAAAGCTACCACATACCTATCACATTAATCATAAATAAAAATTATGTCATTCATAAAATTGCATTATTTGATACAGGCATGGATCAAAATTACATTATTGAGGGATTAATTCCTAATAAGTATCTAGATAAATGCACTACTCGATTATTTTTCGCAATCGGGAAAAAGCTTAAAATAAATTATAAACTCTGGAAGGCACACATATGCCATGATGGAATTAGTTTCATGAATGATTTCATGATAACCAAAGACATAAATGAAGAAATAATTTTAGGTATTCCTTTCATCACCCAAATAAAGACTTATACTGCCCAGTTAGATGACATCCATATCAGTGTGTTAGGAAAAAATCTTATATTCCCCTACCTAAACTGTATGTCAAAAGGTGAGAGTAATTTCATAAAAGAGAAAACCATCTTTAAAATAAATTTACTTTCACACCAAGAAATTACACAAAAAAATTTATTAAACCTTCTCCTCCTCCTAGATTTTCCTTAGCCTTCTTTATAGCACTAGGAGTTACTCAATTTCAAAGTAATTTAGATAATGACTGCAACATAGCTCAATATATTTTTCAAAAAAATTATATGTTTTCTAGATGGAAAATTGTATTATCCAGCTTTGTTTTTCAAATAAAGGGAGGAAATCTCCCAAAAAATTTAATAAAAGAATTTTTCAGGGAAATAATGAGACTAGGAATAAGACCTTTAAGACGCCCATTCCCGACGTTCGAATCAGAAGAAAAAATGAAAAGACCATTTTATGAAGAAGATCAAACAAAATCAGAAGATATATACTTGTATTCCCTTCTACCAAAATATACTATACCTTCACCATTAAAAGAACCTATAACCAGCTCAACCAAGCTACAATCACTTCATTCAGTTTTCCGAGAAGATTCATCCTCTTCGATCAATAAAAATATTTCAACTCAAACAAAGGATAGTTACAAGATGAAAATCGTAGAGATATACCCACAAGCTGATCTCGCTGCCACTTCTCAAAAGGAAAAGGAAAAATTTACTCCAAATAAAAAACAATTTGAGTTAACAGTGTCACAGATACTGCCTATTACTGCACTTGATAAAAAATATGGAAATTATGGAATTTAGGACTTACTATAGCCCTGCTATCTTGACGGATACCGATTCAGTAGAAATTGAGCATATATTTGAAGAAAGTAATGCAGATAGTATATAATATTCAAAGTTCCCGATTTTAAGAATTTTGAGTCCATTTGAATGGTTTGTAGATCATCTACATACCCCTATTCACTTATCTAAAGCCCATCGACCCCAGACATATAATTGGTATGATTAGAAAGCAGCTTGGTATAACTTTATTTTTGTTACACCCAATACCCATACTTGGTTTATAAAATATTCAGAAGAAATGAAGAAGGCAGTAATTCCCCGATGGTTTTACGAACGGTGGAGTACGTTCGAAGGAAATAAACAGGTATTATCGACTCAACATCAAATACACTTTAAGAAATTTTAGGTAGAAAGGAATATATCTACCTTATCAAAAAATATTGAATTATGCAAGTTCTTTATTGCCAAAAGGATCTCTTATATTATTAGTTGGTCCTTCGATATTCATGAATTTGAGAGGATCAAATATTTAAGCAAAACAATTAAAATTAAAGGATGGGCGCCAATTGTTCGCAATGATAAGTTAATTTCATGTTCATCACCACGGAGGGATTCCAACAACTCCAAAGAAAAAATTAAAAAGAAGGCTCAAAGAAGCCTTATTAAACCTCAACACTAATATGGAATCAAAATTTGAATAATTAGATACTGCTTCCTCAGATGACGAGTCTAGCAACGAAAATATGTTAGATCTACAAGGAATAGCTGCACTGCGCTTTATATCTTAAGCAGTGTGATGTTTGCGTAATCAAGACACAACTTCCAATTAAAGTGTCTAAGATCGTACAATAGTAAAGTAACCCAACCAAGGGTTGGGGTCGAGTCCCAAGAGAGTGATTTTGAGAATTAATAGAAAAATAAAATCTAGTTCTAATTAGTCATAGCTATAGATATTATCGAATATAAACATATTAAATCTAACGAGGGTGACACAAGCGTCAATTATCAATGGGGGGTTTGTATTGATTAACAACTAAATATAGCAAAAATATAAGTAAACGAGATATGGAGACAGGATTCTTGGGATGTGATAGGAATACGGGATAGACTAGACTATCCGGCACATGCTTTTGATAGTGAATTGTTGAACATTTGTGACTAGGCAAGACTATAGTGGGGGTAAATTCTCTC
>NW_006238969.1:349141-355632 GCF_000226075.1 Solanum tuberosum
TAAAAATGTATACCAATATCAGTTTCCATCAACTGGGCATGAAGCATTAAATCTTAAAACACTTCAAGAGTGAAGAATCTTCAAGACCCACGTCCAATTACTTGAAGTGAAACCCTTTGAGTCTTCAAGGTTTTTAGAACAAAGTCTCAAAAACCCTATAAAACTTGGAACTGAAAATATTCTAAGTCTGAAAATAAAAATTGTCTATGACTTGATTTCTTTATACTAAGCTAACAACTTCAACATGTATTTATAGTGTTTGAAAATTTATGCTGCAGCGGATCACTCGGCACAGTTAGTCGGGATCGTCAAACCACTCGGCGATCCACCCTTTGGTCAGGTACCTCGCCTTTTAGCTTTATCCTTTAGCCTCTTCGCATTCTGAATCATTAGGCGATATGATGATGCTTCACGGTACTGCTTGACGATTCGCCGACTGCTCCTTTTCCTTGCAAACTTGACATTTTTCTTCAGGGCTCAGCACACTGGAACATTAGGCGAGGTTGTAGGCCTTTCGGCGACTCGCCTAATGGATTAGGCGATCGTCAGGCCGTATTTTCTTCCTTTTTTAAGCCACTTTGTTCCTTTTTGCTTGATAGCGTCCATGCTTTGTCTCTCAATTCAAATACCTCCTGAAACTTAAGGATTTTCATCAGATATAGAGACAAAATATGCATTTGAGGACACTAATTCTATCAAAATATAGCCCTAAATGAGTCCAAATTGTGGACTCATCAACACCCCCAACTTAAACTTTTGATTGTCCTCAAGCAAACTAGAGTTCAGCTGTTCAAAAAGGGTGTCTCAATCAGTGCTACATAATAATCAATCATGAATCCACACAACAAGACTCACTTTACTCATGCAAAGATCAATTGCACTCAGAGATTCAACTTGTGACTCACCATTATCAAAGAATCTCATGCTCACAATACTTGCTTAAAATGAAAGTTCAAGCTCAACAAAAGTGTTCAAATGCCCTCACACAAAGAAAGATTCCATATTCACACAATGGTTCAAAATTTAAAGTTTTGGAATCAAATGCAACGCTCACACTCAAAAGAAGAACACAATGCATAATTTCACCCATAGGTTTGCCCGTATTTTCCAATCGACATTTGTTTCAGATCACTCAAGATCAAAAAAGGTCTTTTCAAGGCTTGTACTTGGGTTGAGTGCACAAGTATGGTCATTTAGGCTCAATGGCTATAGTCCTCATGAAATGTGGTGTGACCAACACTTCCTTTCCTCTTCTTTCATAAATTTCATTAGTGCTCATAATTATCCCATTATTCATTCTCCATGGATTGTTTGGAACCCCATTCCTTTTTGCATTTTCATACCTTTATTCCACAACTTTTTTCTTTTTCCTTCTTTTCTTCTCTTTTTCTCTTTCTTTTTTTTTTGTATGGAGGGGTTCCATTTTTCTCAACACATGGATACAAGGGAATTTTCTTGCACTCCTTGTTTTTCCTTATCTTTTCACCACACCCCCAACTTAGGCTTGTGGCCTAAGTTGGCTATTCAAACAAACCACAACTTCATGAGGATTATGGGTAATGAATAAAGAAAGGTCATGTTTTTATCAAGTTTCTTCCAAAGAAAAAGGGTCAGGCTCAAAGGGTGTCCAAAAGAGGTTCACACTCTCACAAGGTAGGCCACAAAAGAGGTATATGTCAAATTGACTCACACTTCTAGGAGTTGTCAAGAGATAGCCTTACTTAGTCGACCAGACCAACGGGGCAAATTCTAGGTGCTATCATGCATGGTTCACAGTAAGCTCCTCACACAAGGCATCGACAATAAAGTCAAACAAGACTCCACACTTTTGCTAGTGTGCAACGTTCATCGCAAGAGAATCAATTTGTTAATTGGCTAATCACAAGGAGATGCAAAGAGTTCACACATTGTCTGTGCAACTTCATTTGGTCTCATTGTAGCCGCACATTCATGTTTGTTCGATTATGAGCACTATTCAAGTCATCAGTATTGATCAAGACCGATATTCAAATTTGCAAGAGAACAGCCACATTCAAAACATACAAGAGGTGGCGAAAAGTTAAAATTTTTCGGAAGGGTCAAAATCATTTGCAATAAAATCAGATGGAGCCATAAGCTCAAATATCCACTAAAAAGCAGTATAAAACCACATTATGATTCACAACCCAAATACATAATCAAAACACGAATCACAGATAGCACAACAAAGGTGGGCCTCACCCCACCACAATTAAAAACCATTTTTCCTCAAATGCAAATAACAAAATATCCAGAGTATAAGCTAAAGAAAGACTGAGATGGAGGTAAAGAGAGGATCATGTTTAAGTGGTTGCTCCGTCTATCTGGGCATCGGTCCCCGGAGTGACCTCAGAAGGACCAGCTCTACTGGATTCAACAATAGGTGCCTTCGCCAAAGAAGCCTGCACAACAACATATATTATAATTGCTTCAATCTCGGTCAGGTCTTCATATGCAGCTCCATCAGTCTCCTCAAGCATCTCTTCATCAGACTCTACCTCTGACTTAAGATCGGTTGTCTGCTTCGTTTTATCCCCATGTCCAGTGGTGGTTTGAGGCATCTCAGGCACATTTGGAATCTCCATTGTTCCAAAGACCATGGACATATCAGTGGACTTCAGGTAGTCCACATCTTTTCGCAGCTCAACAATGGCAGTTTTTAACGCCATCACCTTCTTTGTGGCCCCTTGTTTGTGCTCACACACTGCTATCCTGGCTGCTAGGGCATCAATGGCAGTGCTTAGTGGTGTCACAGCGTCAATGAGGGAAGTCTGAATCATGCCCGAAACAGAGGCCTCTAGACTAGCAGCCTGACGATTTGTAGATTGGGCAAGCTGCCCCATCCGGATTAGGGAGGCCTGGGTGAGTGGAGGCCAGGAAACAGCAACAACAACAGTAGGTATGGGAGGCAGTGCAATAACAGAAGAACCTGGAGTATCAACATGAGTAATAGTGGCAATAGATATACCTGAAGGCCCAGGGGCTGGAGTAGGCAAAGATGCCTCTGCAGGTGATGACTCTGTGTTTACTGACTCCACCGAGGTTGCCTTCTTCCTTTCTGCTTGATCCTTAAGGTACGCAACTTCGATCCTTCAGATATCAGTAGAGGATGTGGGCATCACTTCCACATCTTTCTTGGCATCTCGAAGTACCCGAGCTCATTTGCACAGTTTCGTGATCAATACTGGGAAAGAAAGTGAGGTATGGCGCTGCCTTGCAAGCATGAGTATCTCTGAAGCAATGATCGTACCCAAATTTATCTGAGTTTTCTCTATGATGCAACCTAGGTAGGCTTCCTTGGCAAACCGAAGTATCGACTCATTCTGGGACGACATAATTGTGCTTCTGATAAAACCGAACCAGAATCTTGCAGCTATGTCCAGTTCTTTCTTTTCAATCGGAGCTCCTTCCGCCACCCAATTCGGAGTATCATCTGAAATTAGTGGGGCTAATCACTTTTTCATCTTATCCAGCTTCTCTATTCTGATCAAGTGCTGGAAGTGATCCCTAATATTTGTGGACATGCCCAAGACTGTGTTGATCGCATCACTATCACACTTTACCCTCCTGCCTCTAACAACCACATAATCAACTTCGTTGAACGATGCCGCTAGCTGCTTCTTCTGGGGTATTAGTGCATTGTATGTATTGTAAAACTCTCTTACCCAATTTGGAATATAAGGGCCATGGGGTTTGGTGAAGATTCAGAACTTGTGGTGTTTCAGGCACTCCATTATCTCTAGGTACCTGTCGATAACCCCATCTGTGGATAGACATTTTTCTTCAAGGATTGTCCTCAACCCCTCAGTCTTTAATCTATTCATTGACTTGGGCGGAGGACCCTGTACTGGGGGTGCCAGTACCATTGCTTGTGCTGGGACTGGGGGAGTAGGAGTGGTAGGTAGAGGACTTCTGATCCTAGATGGATCATTTAGCTTCTTAGTTCACAACTCAGCCCTCTGTGCCTCTATCAGCTCATCATTTTCAGAATCCGAACTTTGGTTCCCCTGCTGTTCACCCTCACTCTGAGATAGGGTGAGATAAGTAGCATAAATTCCATCGTTGTCTGACTTTACCTTTGTCTTTCTCACCAGTTGTGGACAGTTTTGCGGCTTTGTCACTGGATGCAGCTGCATTCTCATTCAGTGTAATCCCCTTTTCTTTCCCTTGGCGTGGCATGTTTCTCCCAGCAACTTTAGATCTAGCCATTTCTGCAAAGCATCTAGAAAAAGTTTAAGCAAACTTAATCAAATTCATAGGAACACAATTGCAGAAAAGCTCGTTGAATAGATCGGCGAATACCGACCACCTTCGGCGAGCAAGAGTTTGTCCGCCGAAAGCCACAGTGCAACAAGGATTCAAGAGTGCAGACAAAGGGCGATCAAGAATACGATCGGCGAGTCGCCGAGTGCTTTTGGCGACCTCAGGCTTCTCTCCGAAAGTTACAGAAACCCACGACAAATATAACATGAATTTAAAGGCGAGATGGGCACATTAGGCGAACCGCCGAGTAGTTCAGTAAGTTTGAGCTAGCTCGCCAAATAGCCCAACGTGCCTACAGTTGACCCATCTTCTCAAATTCAACCCCGCAACCACCAAAAACAAAATTAAACTATGCACTAGTACAATTAAGCTCAGACCCATAAAACTCAACCAAGCTAAACACCACGTACGCACAACCCCACAAAACTTCATCTATTTCACTGGCCAAATTTTGGGATTTTAATATTCAAAGCAATACGGGCAAGAGTTTCAAATTAAAACCAGGAAATTTAACCAATTAATTCAATCAGAGAGGCCCAGCACACGACAACTAGATAATATCACTTGCATAAGAGTTCAAATATCAAAATTAAATGTAGGGTTTGGAAAACCAACCTTTATTGCCGATTAAAACAAGACTGAAATGCTAGGCGGCAAAGTAATCCAATTCCGAGCACAAATCAATCAACTAAAATACTTATCGAATGTGGAAATATTGAAAATACTAAGTAGGTGCGAGTTTGCGAAGGTCGAAAGTGAGGGAAAATGTAAAGGGTTGAAAGTTTAAACCTATGGCTTTATAAAAACTACCCAGATCTCGCCCATTCGACGAAGTTAGTATTGCTCGCTAATTTATTTGTTGACACGCCGAGTGATTACTTATCTCGCTGAGTTTTATAGGACCTTCAGTCAAAGTGAGGGTCTAAACGGCAGTTTACATCAGGATCGCCGACCTGTTCGGCGATTCGCTGAATGGATTTTTAGTTCGCCAAATGTAATTTCCACACACTCTCCACACTTTAACCTGCACAATTAACACACCATTATTTCTAAGACAAAAATAAAGCATTTAAGGCCTTGGGTTGCCTCCCAAGAAGCGCCTTTTAACATCGTGGCCCGACGCAAGTCCCTACTCACTCTCCATCATTGTGGTTGGCCCTAGTGTTACTAGGTAACCCCAATAGTTCATTTGAGTAGAGAGGAGGCACTACATAACTCATGAGTGTCCTGATCAGCTGGATCAGTCTAGAATGAGAGCCAATCATCTGATTCAACACTTCAATATTCTCCTTCATCTTTTCCAACACTCCATCTTGTTCGGTAATCTTTTGGAGAATGATTTGTAGTGTGTCCTCGACACGTTTGTTCTCCTTATCTCTATAGACTTTTTCCGCTCATGAGGGGATAAGTACCTCCCTTAACTTTTGCACTGGTATTCCACCTCTAATATTTTGGTGGCCAAATCGTTCAGCTGATGTACCAGTGCGGTTAACTTGAAGTCCCTCTCGACTTATTGACTCATCTCAGCCAATTTGCTACCATTTCCCTCAGCCATGCTCAGGATATCTTCCTACAACAACAACTCAAAGAAAAACAAAACTAAAGTAGAGTTAATAAAATACGACTAAGAAGAGCAAAAATTTTACCAAACTAAAAATTCTCAAATAACACCACTCCCCGGCAGCGGCTCCATTTTGATATTTGCGTAATCAAGACACTACTTTCAATTCAAGTGTCTACGATCGTACAATAGTAAAGTAACCCAACCAAGGGTTGGGGTCGAGTCCTAAGGGAGTGGTTTTGAGAATTAATAGAAAAATAAAATCTAGTTCTAATTAGTCATAGCTATAGATATTATCGAATATAAACATATTAAATCTAAAAGGGGTGACACAAGCGTCAATTATCAATGGGGGGTTTGTATTGATTAACAACAAAAAAAAGCAAAAATATAAGAAAACGAGATATGGAGACAGGATTCTTGGGATGTGATAGGAATACGGAATAGATTAAATTATCGGGTACATGCTTTTGATAGTAAATTGTAGAACATTTGTGACTAGGCCAGACTATACAGGGGGTAAATTATCTCTCGAACAACTTACCCAGAATCAACTCGGTTTGTCTCGAACACCGAGTTGCCGATTTAAGCACAGCCTCCATCTTAGCCCATTCACTCTCTCGAGCTGAATGTGTGGGAGAAGGACTAG
>NW_006238969.1:355661-366527 GCF_000226075.1 Solanum tuberosum
TTCACTCTCTCAAGTTGAACCTCATGTCGACCCACTCCCACTGGCCATCAATTTAGTAGGCTTAGTTTTACGACCTCTCTCTCGAACAAGCCGAAAACACTAAGATGAAATCGTAATTGCAACTACAATCCCATTAAGTTCATACAAAACTACTAAATGAAATCACATTTAAACAAAAAATAAACCATCAACAAGCAAGACCCAACAGATAATCTAATCCATATTCACAAAATCACACCCCAAGAATTGGGGTTTTAGATAGACATATAAAAGAGATAAAAAATTATACTAATATCAGTTACCATCAACTGGGTATGAAGGATTAAGTCTTAAAACACATTAAGAGTGAAGAGTCTTCGAGACCCACGTCCAATTTGTTGAAGTGAAACCCTTTGAGTCTTCAAGGTTTTTAGAACAAAGTCTCCAAAACCCTCTAAAACTTGGAACTGAAAATATTCTAAGTCTCAAAATAAAAAATTTCTATGACTTAATTTCTTGATACTAAGCTAACAATTTCAACAAGTATTTATAGTGTTTGAAAATTTATGTTGCAGTGGATCACTCGGCGCAGTTAGTCAGGATCACCGAACCACTTGGCGATACACCCTTTGGTCAGGTACCTCGCCTTTTAGCTTTATCCTTCAGCCTCTTCGCGTTCTGAATCATTGGGCGATATGATGATGCTTCGCGGAACTTCTCGGCGATTCGCCGACTACTCCCTTTCCTTGCAGACTTGACCTTTTTCTTCAAGGCTCAGCACACTTGAACATTATGTGAGGTTGTAGGACTTTCAGCGACTCGCCTAATGGATTAGGCGATCGTCAGGCCGTATTTTCTTCCTTCTTTCAGCCACTTTGTTCCTTTTTGCTTGATAGCGTCCATGCTTTATCTCTCAATTCAAATACATGAAACTTAAGGATTTTCATCAGATATAGAGACAAAATATGCATTTGAGGACACTAATTCTATCAAAATATAGCCCTAAATGAGTTCAAATTGTGGACTCATCAAAGTGGCAGCACACTTTGATGATAAACAAAGAAGATATCAAGATAGGAAATATCAAGAAGTGGAACCCACATCCAAAGTCATGCCATACAAATCAATGGTGAAAAAAATAACAAGTTTCAAGGCCATTTTTCAGCATAGGAAATTGCAAGCCCATGTTAACATTCAATATGTCAACAACTAAATAAACAGGTGGACCCCACAGGAACAAAAGTTCATGCCACAAAGTGACAAGGGACCAAACAACAGGATACATATTTTAAGATCAATTTTTAGCAAATACATCTTCAAAGAAGATAGACATGCAGCAAATTCAAAAGCTACGTGTAAGTAATTCCAGCTATGTTGAGTATATTCCCAGCCACATATAGTTATCATCAGTTATGTGTAATAGTTAAGTAGTTACGTGTAAAAAGAATGATATGTATTTGTGTATGCACACATGTAAAATAGATAGCTCAATAAGTTAGACTAGTCAGCACTTTTGAGGCCTATCTAAGGCTTTCAACCTGTGTCAGTAGAGGGCTGGGTCGGTGGGGGAACCCGTAGGAAGGCATTCTTACAACTTTGAAACCTCTCTACATATCTCTCCATTTTCCCATCTTTTCCCATCCATGTTATCTCTTTCCCTAAATCAATAAAAGTTTTATTGTAAGCATATCTTCTCTACTACTATTTTGTTTTCATGTTTAAAAGTTCAAGTTTTTCTACTATTTGCTTGTTCTTTTGTTAAAAGTTTTGTTTTAAGTTTTACTTGTTCTTGCTCCCTTCCGTTACTCTGCCCAATTTTCCTTAGGATTCCATCCCGGAACTCGGTCCGTCCCCCACCCCATACCTAACAAACGTGATCTTTTTAAAACAACTTACAAAGCTAATATTTATATTAAGTTTGACATGAAATCAGAATTTTGGCAGATATAAATCACCGAAATATACGTATAAAACAGCCTTCAATGTCCCTTTCGGATAGTACGAATGGAATGTAATGCCTATCGGACTAAAAAATGCTCCATCTGAATTTCAAAATATCATGAATAATATATTTAATCAGTATAGTCATATTTCTATAGTCTACATAGATGATGTATTGATATATTCCTGTAACGACCTAATTTTCATCGTTATGGAAAAGCCAATGGAGAAAGAATTGGGGTCAGAAAACTTTTTTGTAGTAATTGGATTTTCCCAACCTAGTCCAGATTTGGATGAAATCAGAGTCATAAAGGTGAAGGGAAATTTGGTAAAAATCGGGTGAGTTAATTATATTTTTGATTATATAAGTAGTTAGATAACTCGTTAAAGAACCCGTACGACTTTACAAAATTGAATTCGGGTGAGTAGAACTCCTGGAATCGATCTTAGTGCTAAGGGTATTTTTTGAGCGTTGTTGGTTAATGGTGTGTTGTGAATTGGGGGTTTTGAAATTATTAAAATAGCTCACTGGTTCGTGCAAGCCGCTTTGGCGCTTGAATTCGCCGCTCTGGCGGGGCCACTACAGCGGGATGAGGGTCGATGTGGCGGGTTCGACGCAACTTAAGATCGTTAATAAACCCATAAATGACCTTATTATGCACTTTTTGACTTTTAGAGCTAAAAAATGAACCCCAGGCAACTCGTACTCATTTTTCACCATTTTTGAGGCTAAAGGTAAGCTTTTCACTCCCCGAATCCATTTTTTGATCTGTAGAACGTAATAGAATGGATAAATATTGATAAGGGAGGGTTTTGTTATAGATTCCATGGTGGTAAAAACCCTAAATTGGGTATTAGGATTTTGGCTTTGGTTTAGGTTTATTGGGTTTGTTATAATCCGGATAATTAGACATATGATTGTTGATCGTTGCATTAATTGTATTTTTTTAGACCACGAACAAGTGGGAAGAACCCGGAAAGGGAAGATTCAAGTGCCTTAGGGGATTCAAGATTTGATTTGAGGTAGGTGATGGTTGTGATTCCATGATTGTGTGTGTGTTTGTTCTTGCTTCATTATGATACATGTATGCAAGCGAATGTTGCATTATTGATCACACTTGTTGTAAATGAGGATAATTGAATAATTGTATGCCATGAATCACCTCTTGTTGTATGATTATGAGAATACACATTGTGATTGTGATTGTGATTGTGATTGTTGTTTGTTGAATGGGTGGGTGTCACGATCCGACACACTAACTGGGATCGGTTGCTATGTTCCGACATAAATATGGGATTGGTTGCCAAGTTCCGGCATAAATATGGGATCTGCTGCCACGTTCTGGCACACTAACTGGGATCGATTGCCATGTTCCGGCATACTTATGGGATCGATTGCCACGTTCTGGCATACTAACTTGGATCGGGTACCACGAACGGGTATGCTAACAGTTTGGGTTTGGGTTCCATGAGAGGACCATTGAATTGGGTTCCGTGAGAGGACCATTAAATTGTGTTGTGTATCTACTTGTGATGAGTTCGTTCATATCTAATGATGACAGATATTGGAAGACGGTATATTGCTCTAAATTGATATAACTGTGATATGTGAGAATCGTGAAGTTGTTCATTGTTCTTATATGTTGATGATATTGTATATGTTCGATACGTGCATGTGATTACATTGTTGTATTGACTAATGTATGTTACACTAAGTGGGATAGCCGCGTGATCCTACCAGTACACGATGGTTGTGTACTGATACTGCACTTGCTCTTATTTTGTTGAGTACAGGGCATCTTCCGGCGGCTATTTGTCACGCCCCGAGACTACCCCCGAGACGCGGACACGGGACCTAGGACCACAAGTGATCCCAAGCAAACCCTGTTGGCATTATCATGAGCATACTAAAGATAATAAACTGATGCAGAAGCTAAATCATAAATAAAAATGAAAATATAGGGAATACCCATATACTATAACTGAGATATATGATAATTGATGAGTTTGATACAAAGAAGATATTAACTCAATACTAAGTTGAATCTATCTATGTCTGAAAATAGCCTCTAACTGACTAGAAATACTGGGACGGACCCCAACTAAGTCTAGCAAAACTGAAACTAAAGGACTAAAAATACTGAAAAGAAACTCATGACTATTGTCCTCGGAAAATGAGGACTCACTACTGATTCTGAAGAACTGGAGATCGAGAATCGATCTAAGCGTGATCTGGATGCTGAGAACTTGAACCTACATCACGAGAAGATGTAGTGCAGAGTATGTGTCAGTACTTGAAAGGTATTGAGCATGCAGGATAGAATACAACTGAAATAACATATAACTGAACAAAGCAAATAAACAATGACATAATCTGAACATGATATAGATACTGAATGCTGAGATAACTGAATACAGTGACCAATTTATAAAATGTTGAAACTGAATATTGGATATGCTGATAAATGGTCAATGCAATAGAATCTGACTGAAGTGTGGGAGCTACTAATAACCAATAATAAAACCACATGAGCTAAATGTGGAGTCCGATGTATACGCCCCATCGAGAGGACCCAATATACCATACTAGAGATATAGAGGCATGCTGGTGTGATCACTTAAATGATGCCCACAGAGGGACTTACAACCTACGTGGCTAGTAGTTCTGGGACAATTTGGGTACGTTGAACCCTAGTCCAACTCGGTATAATGCTACTCCCAATGGATTAAGTAATTAACACATTATGACTGAATTTATGTAGGTTACTGGATAGCTCGAACTGAACATGCAAACTAAGAATGCAACCATTAAACCTCACAACCTCATTAATGTAAAGCTGGGCGTAATCCTCCGCCGAATCTGTAGTCCTGACCGCCAAAAAGCGAGAAGACTTAGTAACCCTATCAACAATCACCCAAATATAGTCATGATGGTTGCGAGTATGAGGTAAACCTGTGATGAAGTCTATGTTGATCACTTTCCACTTTTAAGTAGTAATGTCAATCTCTTGAGTCATGTATCCTGGTTTCTGATGTTCTACCTTGACTTGCTGGCAATTGGGGCACTTAGCCACAAAGTATGTTATATATCTTTTCATACCATTCCACTAATAGACTACCCGCAGATCGCGGTACATCTTAGTGGCGCATGGATGGTTGGAATATTTGGAGTTATAGGCCTCTGCAAGAATATGTTGTCTCAACTTGCCCACATTAGGAACACATAATCGACCCTAGTAGCGAAGTACACCATCTCCCCCTTGGGAGAAAACATCAACTCTCTGTTGATGGACTGCACCTTTGAGTTCAAGTAATATCGGATCACTATCTTGCTTTTCCTTAACTTCCACTACCAAAGAAGATTCTCCCCCATTTTGAACCGTTACACCACCATCTGATATGCTCCTTTGACGAACTCCTAGGTGAGCAAGTGTGTGAACATCCTTTGCTAGCTCTCTTCTTTCTTCCTCAACATGTGCTACACTACCCAAGGATAATATGCTAAAAGCATCTGCTACTACATTCGCCTTACCCGAATGGTAATACACGCTCATATCATAATCTTTGAGGAACTGAACATGCAAACTGAGAATGCAACAATTAAACTAATATTGATGGATTAATAATTGAGGCATGTATAATTGAATAACTGAAATATCTGACCTAGCATGTGTAATTCAAGAACTAAAGAAATTCATAGCTAGGGTTTTGGAATTCATGCATTAAACTGAATATTAACGTACTAATACTGATTTGGATCATTCTAACAGCTAGGAACCCAACAATTCTAACATTCAAGAAACCCTAGGTCTTGTCATAATAAGGGAATCAAGAAACTGACTGAAACTAGGGACCTAATGGGTCAAAGGAACCCACTAGTGAAATCCCACATTACCTGGTGACGAATTCCACGGAGTAAATCTTTAGATTTCGGGGATGGAACTGATGGAACCTTGTTGTGTTCTTGAACTAGAGTTCTTGACCTCTATTCTTCTGTTACGCTCTAATTTTTCTAAGTTTTGATTAATGATTTGACTTAGATAAGTTCTAGTTATGTTTCTAGGCTTAAACTGACTAAAACCTCATGATTTAGGGTCTAAACGACATATCTTACGGGTCCAACGAAATAGGAAAATACCAAATGACCCCCGACTTAACTGTTGTCGGAGTCACTGACAAAGCTGAGTGACGGAGCTGACTGACGGACTGTGAGTCGACAGACGGTCTGTACTGGTCGACCGTCATTCGCAACTGAGGACTGAAAGTTGACTCACCCATCGACAGAGCTGACTGACGGGGCGTGAGTCGACTGACAGTCCGTACTGGTCGACCGTCATTCGCGACTGAAGACTGAAAGTTGACTGGCCCATCAACGAAGCTGACTGACGGGCAGTCAGTCTACTGACGGTACATACTGGTCGACCGTCGTTCGTGACTGAACACTGAAAGTTGACTGGCCCATCGACGGAGCTGACTGACGGGCCATCAGTCGATTGACGGTCCGTAGTTGGCTTCCGTTGGTGGCACCTGCAACTTCAGAAAATTTGGATTTTTTGGTCTGTTTCGAATACGGGGTGTTACATTATCTCCCCCTTGGGACCATTCGTCCTCGAATGAAGACTAAACTAGCTGAAATGGAGGGAGAGGGCAGTAATCCCTACCACTAAACACTGAGAACTGAATTTCTGACTGAACTGAGTTCCAAGAACATGCAAATACGCTTAAAATGCAAGTACAAACTAAAGGAACATGATTCTAAGAGTGAATTTACACATTAATGACTGAAAAACTGAAGAGGAACTATTACCTCAAGCTGGAATGGAATCGAAAAGAAAGAGGTGAGGATACTTGGACTTCATGGCTGCTTCTGCTTCCCAAGCAGCTCCCTCTACGGACTGATTCCTCCACCAAACCTTGACTGAAGCGACTTCTTTGTTTCTCAACCTTCTAACTTGGCGATCAAGAATCTCAACTGGTACATCCTCATAAGAAAGGCTATCTTTTACAGCCTTAGTCTCTAAAGGCACTATGGATGCCGGATCACCCACACACTTCTTCAAAAAGTGAAATGTGAAAGACTGGATGCACTGGTGCTAAATCTGCTGGCAACTCTGACTCATAAGCCACTTTACCAATTCTTTTCAAGATCCGGTAAGAGCCTACATATCTGGGACTGAGCTTCCCTTTCTTTCCAAATCTCATTACCCCCTTCATAGGTGACACTTTCAGGAAAACCCAATATCAACTTGGAACTCTAGTTCCATGCTCCTCACATCTGCATAAGACTTCTGGCGACTCTGGGCAGTCTTAAGTCTATCTCTAATGAGTTGCACTTTCTTCATAGCATCAAGGACTGAGTCTGGTCATATCAAGGCTGCTTTACCTCTTCAAACCAACCAACTGGAGATCTACATGTACGCCCATACAATGCCTCATAAGGGGCCATCTGAATGCTGGAATGGTAACTATTGTGGTAGGCAAACTCAATAAGAGGAAGGTGATCGTCCCAAATACCCTTGAAGTCGATCACACAAGCTTTCAACAAGTCCTCTAAGGTCTGGATGGTACGCTCTGCCTGACTATCCGTCTGTGGATGAAATGATGTGCTAAGGTTAACCTGAGTACCAAGACCCTTCTGAAATGACTTCCAGAAATGAGAGGTAAACTGAGGACCGCTATCTGAGATGATCGACAAAGGAACCCCATGCAACCTCACAACCTCATTAATGTAAAGCTTGGCGTAATCCTCCACCGAATCTGTAGTCCTGACCGCCAAAAAGCGAGAAGACTTAGTAACCCTATCAATAATCACCCAAATAGAGTCATGATGTCGGCGAGTATGAGGTAAACCTGTGATGACGTCCATGTTGATCACTTCCCACTTCTAAGTAGGAATGTCAATCTCTTGAGTCATGCCTCCTGGTTTCTGATGTTCTGCCTTGACTTGCTGGCAATTGGGGCACTTAGCCACAAAGTCTGCTATATCTCTTTTCATACCATTCCACCAATAGACTTCCCGCAGATCGCTGTACATCTTAGTGGCGCCTGGATGGATAAAATACCTGGATTTATGGGCCTCTGCAACAGTATGTTGTCTCAACTATCCCATATTAGGAACACATAATCCACCCTGGTAGTGAAGCACACCATCTCCCCTTTGGGAGAAAACATCAACTCTCTGTTGATGGACTGCACCCTTGAGTTCAAGTAATATCGGATCGCTGTCTTGCTTTTCCTTAACTTCCCCTACCAAATAAGATTCTCCCCCATTTTGAACCGTTACACCACCATCTGATATGCTCATTTGACGAACTCCTAGGCGAGCAAGTCTGTGAATATCCTTTGCTAGCTCTCTTCTTTCTTCCTCAACATGTGCTACACTACCCAAGGATAATCTGCTAAGAGCATCTGCTACTACATTCGCCATACCAGAATGGTAATACACGCTCATATCATAATATTTAAGGAACTCAAGGCACCTTCTCTGGCGAAGATTCAACTCTTTCTGGGTGAATACATATTGGAGGATCTTATGGTCTGTGAACACATCTACATGAACACCATTAAATAGTGACTCCAAATCTTGAGTGCAAACACCACTGCTGCAAGCTTGAGGTCATGAGTCGGGTAATTCTTCTCATGTGCCTTAAGTTGTCTAGAAGCATAAGCTATAACCTTATCTTGCTACATCAACACACAACCTAGGCCAACTCTGTATGCATCGCAATATATAACATAGCTATCTAAACCCTCTGGTAGAGTCAAAATAAGAGTTGTAGTCGCCCTAGTTTTCAGCTCTGTGAAGCGTTTCTCACAATCATTTGACCACTGAAACTTGACTTTCTTCTGAGTCAACTTAGTCAATGGAGAGGCAATGGACGAAAATCCTTCCACAAACCATCTGTAATAACCCGCTAGACCCAAGAAACTTCTAATATCTGTCAGAGAGGTAGGTCTGGGCCATTGTTTCACTGAGTCTATTTTCTTGGAATCTACTCGAATCCCTTCACTAGACAATATATGCCCAAGAAAAGCAACTAAATGCAACCAAAATCTCTTATTTGTTAAACTTAGCGAATAACTGGTGATCTTTGAGAGTTTGCAGGACAACCCTCAAATGACTCGCATGTTCTTCCTCATTCCTAGAGTAAATGAGGATATCATCAATAAAGACGATAAAGAACAAGTCCAAGTACTGCTTGAACATTTTGTTCATCAAATCCATAGAAGCTGCAAGAGCATTGGTTAGTCTAAAGACATAACAACAAATTCGTAATGACCATACCAAGTTTTGAAGGTTGTCTTCGGAATGTCACTATCTCTGACTCTAAGCTGATGATAACCTGATCGTAGGTCTATCTTTGAGAAATGACTAGCACCCTGAAGTTGGTCGAACAAGTCATCAATTCTGGGTATGGGATACTTATTCTTGATTGTGACTTTGTTCAACTGCCTATAGTCAATGCACATTCTGAGAGAACCATCTTTCTCTTTTACGAACAACACTGGTGCACCCCATGGCGAAATACTAGGTCTGATGAAACCCTTATCTAGAAGATCTTTCAGCTGCTCTTTCAATTTCTTCAACTCCGTTGGAGCCATTCTGTAAGGAGGAATTGAAATAGGCTGGGTATCTGGAAGGAGATCAATTCTAAAGTCGATTTCCCTTTTGGGAGGAACTCTGGGAAGATCTTGTGGAAACACTTTTGGAAACCTATTGACAATAGGGACTGACTCACTAGTTGGGGATTCAAAACTAGAATCCTTAACCCGAAATAGATGATAGAGATAACCCTTAGAGATCATCTTTCTGGCCTTAAGGTAAGAAATGAATCGACCCAAAGGCGCTAAGCTACTACCCTTCCATTCTAAGATTGGTTCGTGTGTAAACTAAAAATGAACAATCCTAGTTCTACAATTGACTGAGGCATAAGAGGAATGTAACCAATCCATGCCTAGAATGACATCGAAGTCTACCATTTCTAACTCTACAAGATCTGCTGAGGTGACTTTCTGGGACACTGTGACATGGCAATTTCTGTATACCCGTCTAGCTATAACTGGGTCACCGACTGGAGTAGAGACTGAGAAGGGTTCTGAAAGAGTTTCTGGGAAAACATTGAATTGGAATGCTATGTAAGGATTTACAAAAGATAAAGTAGCCCTTGAATCTTTCCACTGAGTGTACCATATGTGAGCCACATCCTTAAGCTGGTAGGATGCCAACTCAACCCTACCATTACCAGTCAATTGCATCACTCCAAAGATTTTCTTAACCTCATCAATGAAATTTTGTGGGTCTTCACCAACTTGTGACCCTAAAACTTAGGCGGATTCATCCTTAAAAAAAATCGCAAACTCTAGCTGCCACTGATCCACTATTTCTATTAGTAGGAACTGGAACCTGCTGATTGTTCTTGTTGGTCATACTCTGAGCCAATAGTTGGATCGTATTTTGAAACTCTTCATTCTTAACCTCATGATCTGGGACTACAGGAATTTTAGCATTCCGGGCATTCGCATTCCTAGCGTTAGCTCTACGGGGAGGCATGATCTTAAGCACATAACAACAGATTAGAAAGGAGATCATACCAATGCACGATAAAAATAACAAAGAGAGTGAAGTTTTCCTAAAACACTTCGTAGCCTCCCTCTCATTAGATGTGGTGCACTTCACACCCATGAAAAGGACTCTTTTTAGTGCAGCTTTTCAGATATCCTAGGATCTTAAACCTAGTGCTCTGATACCAAGTTGGAGTTTGTCACGCCCCGAGACTACCCCCGAGACGCGGACACGGGACCTAGGACCACAAGTGATCCCAAGCAATTCCTGCTGGCATGATCATAAGCATACTAAAGATAATAAACTGATGTGGAAGCTAAATCATAAATAAAAATGAAAAGATGGGGAATACCAATATGCTATAACTGAGATAAATGAAAACA
>NW_006238969.1:366662-369308 GCF_000226075.1 Solanum tuberosum
TGCTGGGACAGGCCCCAGCTAAGTCTAGCAAAACTGAAACTAAGGACTAAAAATACTGAAAAGAAACTCATGACTATTGTCCTCAAAAAATGAGGACTCACCACTGATTTTGATGAACTGGAGATCAAGAACCGATCTAAGTGTGATCTGGATGTTGAGAACCTGAACCTACATCACGAGAAGATGTAGTGCAGAGTCTGCATCAGTACTTGAAAGGTATTGAGCATGCAGGATAGAATACAACTGAAATAACTTATAATTGAAAAAAGCAAGTAAGAAATGACATAATCTGAACATGATATAGATACTGAATGCTGAGATAACTGAATACAGTGACCAATTTATAACATGCTGAAACTGAATACTGGATATATTGATAAATGGTCAATGCAATAGAATCTAACTGAACTATGGGAGCTACTAATAACTAATAATAAAACCACATGAGCTAAATATGGAGTCCGATGTATACTCCTCATCGAGAGGACCCAATATACCATACCAGAGGTATAGAGGCATGCTGGTATGATCAATGAAATGATGCCCACAGAGGGGACTTACAACCTACGTGGCTAGTAGTTCTTGGACTATTTGGGTACGCTGAACCTTAGTCCAACTCGGTATTATGCTACTCCCAATGGATTAAGTAACTAACACATTATGACTGAATTTCTGTAAGTTACTGGATAGCTCGAAATAGACATGCAAACTGAGAATGCAACAATTAAATTGATATTGATGCATTAATAATTGAGGCATATATAATTGAATAACTGAAATATCTGACCTAGAATGTGTAATTCAAGAACTAAAGAAATACATAGCTAGGGTTTTGGAATTCATGCATTAAACTGAATATTAAACGTACTAATCTGATTTGGATTATTCTAACAGCTAGGAACCTAACAATTCTAACATTCAAGAAACCCTAGGTCTAGTCATAAAAAGGGAATCAAGAAACTGACTGAAAACTAGGGACCTAATGGGTGAAAGGAACCCACTAGTGAAATCCCACATACCTGGTGATGAATTCCATGGAAAAATCTTTAGATTTCAGGGATGGAACTGATGGAACCTTGTTGCGTTCTTGAACTAGGGTTCTTGACCTCTCTTCTTCTCTTACGCTCTAATTTTTCTACGTTTTGATTAATGATTTGACTTAGATAAGTTCTAGTTATGTTTCTAGGCTTAAATTGACTAAAACCTCATGATTTAGGGTCTAAACGACATATCTTAGGGGTCCAACGAAATAGGAAAATACCAAATGACCCCCGACTTAACCGTTGTCGGAGTTATTGACGAAGCTGAGTGAAGGAGCTTACTAACGGACTGTGAGTTGACAGACGGTCCGTACTGGTCAACCATCATTCTCAACTGAGGACTGAAAGTTGACTCACCCATCGACGGAGCTGACTGACGGTCCGTACTGGTCGACCGTCATTCGCGATTGAAGATTGAAAGTTGACTGACCCATCGACAAAGCTGACTGATGATCTATACTGGTCGACCATCGTTCGCGATTGAACAGTGAAAGTTGACTGGCCCATCGACGGAGCTGACTGACGAGCCATCAGTCGACTGACGGTCTGTAGTTGGCTTCCATCGGTTGCACCTGCAACTTCTGAAAATTTGGAATTTTTGGTCTGTTTCGAATATGGGGTGTTAGATATTGACAGACCTCGCTGAGAGGATCAGTGATCGCCGATTCGAATTCAAGGGTGAGCCATTTCTTCCGGGCTGCCTTGATTTCTCTTTTTGTTTAGTCCATCCTATTTGGACTTAGACTAGTTCTTTAGATGATTTTCTTTTTTAGGCTTATGAATCTTGTTAGAGTTTTGGTACATGGACTTTCTGGTTCTAAGGGTTGTTCTTCTGCATTAGTTTGATTAGTTGTTTGTTAAAAACCTTTAGAGTTTATTTGAACTCTATATAATTTCTGCATTTAAAAACTTGCTTTTGTATCTTTAAATGCATCGTTTTTGGTTAAGTTGTTTAGTCTGGGTTGTAGTAATGGTTCTCCCACCGGAGGGTTAGTGTGTGTGTCAATCATGATGGTCTGAGTCATGACAAAGTTGGTATCAGAGCCCTAGGTTTGTTGATCTCATTGTACCAAAACGAGTCTAGTAGAGTCTTACGGAACGGTACGTTGACGTCCGTACTTTTCTTCGAGAGGCTATAGGACTTCAGGAAAAACTCACTTCTTTCTACTCCTTCATGCTATGACATGAATCAAAATTGTAAATGGGTGATTGATATACCGTGAGTTTACGGTGTTTCTAATACATTTCACTTACAAGTTATGTGTGTCTTAGGGCCTTTTTGTATTGGTTTTTATGTGTTTTTATCATATTTTGCAGGAAAGATGTTCAGGCGCGAAATTAAAGAGACAACAAAAAGAAATGCAGAAAAGGGAATCTACGGAGGTAATCTACGGACCGTAGGCCCATTGACGCTCGGTAGATGGTGGTCGTAGATCAGAAGCAAAGGAATGGAAGACAAATCAGGGAAATCTGACCAAGTGTCGAACCACGGTGTCAATTGACGGTCCGTAGGTTGATCTACAGACCGTACTGTTGATCCGTAGATTGATACTGCGAGGGTTCCAGTACCTGATTTTTGAAGATTCTAAGTGTGGAGCTACGGAAG
>NW_006238969.1:369411-371561 GCF_000226075.1 Solanum tuberosum
AAACCTACAATTATTGATTTCCTAAGTTTGTTTTGAAGATTTTGGCTTTGCAATTCAAGTTAAATTTCTGGGTTTGTTATTTCTCTTTACGTAAGTTCATGATTTCTTCATCTAATAGTGTGAATTGTGTTCTTGCTATTATGGGTAACTAAACTTCACAACTAGGGTTGTGGGAACCATGATCGATTAACAAAGTATGAATAGTAAATAAGTAATTCTTGAATAGTGTTTTGCATGCATTGATAATTCTTTCATTTAGAAGTCTTTTTAACGAGTGCACGCGTTAGAACTCGCCTTGTTGCTACTTGTCGGACCAAGGAGGTAATCAACAAGAAAAGAATTATCAACATAGATTTAGTGTGATACTATCTAATAGGCTAGTGTCGATTGGTGCGAAGTAATAACTAAGCCAAACATCGATTATGATGTCTAATATGAGGTAAAGGTAAGGGTTAGTAAATTATACACACGTAGCCGGACCAAGGTGCGGGGTGAAATTCTCTAGATGTCGGACCAAGGATTTAGAGATACCTAACTTATCACTTTGTATGTAGTACACTAGGAAAGAATAGGATTATTGCGTTATGAGCTTGTGGGGAACACGTATACCCTAGTTATTTCTCTCATCTTGATAACAACCAAAATTGAGTTTTGATTACTGATTACTTATTAAATTCTTACAATTTGTTTCACAAAAACCCTCCTTTTTTATTACTTGTTTTTGGAAGTAATTTGACTAATTGAATATAATTGTTGGTTAAATTAAAGTTTAAACCATTTTCCTCGTGGGATCGACCCCAACCTACAAGTTGGGTTCTTTACTTGATAACGACCGCTTATGCTTATTTAGGGAGGTATAATTTGAGCGTATCAAATTTTGGCGTCGCTGCCGGGGAAAATTTGTCTTTTAGATTTATTTTAACTACATTATTGAACGTTAGTCAAATATTTCTTAATTTTACTTTTTCTTGTTGTTTTTGTCTCTTTTAGGTTCTGACTGTAGTGTATGCCAAGTACACGAAGCCAGGGTGAACCACTTACTCGATACGATCTAGAGTTGAATCGAACTTTGTGAAGAATGTACAATCAAGGACTTCCAGTTAATCCTATCGGAGTAAATCTTGGTGATGCAGTTGAGTTACAACAACCAAGAGTAGCTGGTGGGGAAAACCGGGGTCTAGCTGAAAATCAATTAGGAGATGCAGTGAGGGTGCATGGTCCACCAGGCCCACAACTGCATGACAACTACTGGGGCAACGTCAATATTGTTAACTCTAATCTTACCCTCTTTGCCTTCGGGGCACACATTTGTGGTAACCAGTAGCTTAATGCAAATGCTTACTGTGAGGGGCTTGTTCTCAGGGTTGCCATCGGAGGACCCACATACTCACATAGCCAAGATAAGGGTGGTCTGCAAGAGCTGTGTAGGTCGACCAGACTTGGATATGGATGTCATTGGATTGCTAGTGTTCCCTTTATCACTGATAGGCGATGTTGCTATATGGTTCACTGAGCTTCCTTACAACTCAATCTATACATGGAACCAACTGAGAGATGTGTTCTTAGCAAGGTATTATCCAGTGTCCAAGAAGCTCAATCACAAAGATAGGGTAAATAATTTGTGGCATTGCCTGGAGAGTCTGTGAGCAGCTCATGGGACAGATTCACTTCGTTCATAAGAGGCGTTCTGGATCACCGTATTGATGATCAGTCACTGAAGGAATATTTCTATCGAGGTAGGATGACAACAATAAAGCAGTGCTTGATACTATTGCTGGAGGATCATATGGTGAGTGCACATATGCACAGATTGCAGAAAATTAGGAGAAGATCTCTCGCAACAATAAAGCATGGAGCACTAGGAGGTCGGATACCGGGATAAACACATTTGTCGTTCATGCTACGAATAATCAATCTGCAGAGGATATTTGTCAGGAGATGGCTCAGATGAGGACCGAGTTGGGGTTGGTATTGAACCTTGTGAGTGGAGGTGCAGATAAGGTAAATGCAGTGAATTACTTGACTAGAACGCCACCACCAGCTGAAGAGTGTTACTATGAAGAAGATGCTTATGCTGTGAATGATCAGACGGGGGGTTTCCGACCTAACGCTCAAGGATCCAACACTGAAAATTGGCGCCAAGGTCAAGG
>NW_006238969.1:372854-373060 GCF_000226075.1 Solanum tuberosum
TATGACAGTTACTACTCGAGGGGGTAAGCAAACCATAGATCCATTTATGCCGTCTGTGGTGGATACAGAGATGAGAAAAGAAGATGATGTGGTAGAGGCTAGAGAAGAGTCTGAGATGGCAACAGAGCAGGAAGCGGAGATATCTCAGATAGCGGTTCCCATACCTAGACCTCCTGTCACGACCCAAGCCTAGGGCCTAGACGTGA
>NW_006238969.1:373160-377867 GCF_000226075.1 Solanum tuberosum
GAATTAGCATAGAGTCCGTGTCTAAAAAGTGTCTAGAAAATGTAGAAATAATAGCCTATTGGTTGCTACATGTGTAGGTACACCATGAAAAATCTGCAGAAAAATGGTCTGGTGCAGAGGTCTACGAACCCCATCGACGGTCCGTCGTTCAATCCACGGACCGTGGATGATGTCCGTAGACCCCAGGTAAGCCTCTCAATTTTTCTAAGTGTAAGGGTGATCTACGGTCCTCATCTACGGATCGTAGATCGACTCACAGACAGTAGTCGTGAGTCCAAACCCTAGTTCTGTCTGACCCGACCCGGACCCCCTCATTTTAAAACTCCCCTAATTTAAAATCACTTCCATTTTCCTCCATTCACTCTCCAACCGTTTCACCATCCCATAACCTCCCTAAATCACTCCATAACTCCCCTATAAAATCATCCCTTCCATTCCCCCATAATTCCCACAATTCCTTTCCATTTACGAATACAACTCATTCCATATTCCACAAAAGGGTCCAGTGTTGGGTTAGTAACGAAGAGGTTATTCCTTGGTCTTGCTCAGCTTCGTGTCTTCACGCAATCACCCCACTCCTCGTTGCTTGTAAGGTAATAGACTTTTCCCCTGACTTTTGAATTTCGGTTCATAAATTGAATATAGAAAGTCGGGAGTTGGGTCTTGACCTCGGGTAATTGTTAGATGAAATTGCATGATAAAATTGGAAGTTACAATACCCTTGGAACGATAGATAGTGATTGTTGCCTTGTTGTATGTGATTATGCGTCTACATGTAAGTTTCGACCTAGGGTTCCAAAGTTTGTCTTAAATACTTATTCAAATGATTAATCGAAATCTTGAGAATGACAAACTAGCATGATTCAATGTTGAAATGCATGGTTAGACTAGGATATTATTGAAAATAGTCTAAGATGTGGACTTGCAAATAAACATTGGCTGAAACCTGGCACAGATCGCATCCACGATACCCCATCTACGGACCATAGATCAATCTACGGATCGTAGATTGGGTTCGTGGGTTGATGCACTTGAAAATCTCACCAAGTGTGAAACCACGGATGTGGACAACGGTCCGTAGTACTTCTGTGGTTTCCATCTGTGACCAATATTGTTGGTCCTCTAAATCCATGGAAAGGTTCCACGGACCGTAGATCAGTCTACGGACCGTAGGTCTCCTCCGTGGATGACCACTGTAGCCTCTGTCTGAAATTTTCTTGGGACTTTGTTACTATTCGTTTATAGTTCTAATTTTTTTTTGTTTATGGTTAGTTTTGGCACTAATATTGCTTCCACAGGTACGATGGCACCTAAGAAGCTAGTCACCTACGCAAAACAGGGCAAGTCAAAATCTGTTGCTTCTAGCTTCAGGTTAATTGATGAGGACACGGACACGGAAAAAGATCCAGCATACGTTCCTCCCAACACAAGGACTTCCCCCACGCACCATGAACCACCAGAGGCACCTCCCAGAAGGTGATCACCGACGTAGTCACTGTCTCCCAGTCTGATGAGGAGCACACACTGATCGGGTCACTAACTGGGGCTGCTTCCAGTTCAGCTACTAGGTCTGCATCTGGCTCCGAGTCTGCCCATGCTTCGGGGCTCTTGAGTCCAGCCATGCTTCAGGGTCCGAGTCTACCAATGCTTCGGGGGCCAAGGCCAAGTCAGCCACAGGGTCCAGCCAGGATGAATCAGCACCAAGGAATGAGGATCCTACTCCAGTGGTCGGTGAGCCAAACATATGGTGTGTTGAGGGCCAATGGCAAATTTATCGGGATGCCAAGATGAGAAATAACAAAGGGAAGATGGCCCAACTTATTACAGAAGAGCGCAGAGTCCTCACGGGGAGCTTGCACACAGTCCCTGACGTCCACTGGCTTTTTAACTTTCACAAGTGTGATTGGATGGCTCGAGACCTTGGGACTTAGAGTGAGGAGATTGTGCGAGAGTTCTACGCCTCCTATGCTGCCACTCTCCGTGGCTTGATTTCCAAGAGGTCAAAGCCCATGGACCAAGATCCTCTCACTTCCACTGTGGTCCGGGGTTGTCCGGTGGACATATCACATGCCATCATCAGCCGCTTTCTCTATGGTCCGACCACAGGTCACTCTTGGTCACTAAACACAGCGGAGTTTGAGTACAGATAGGACATCGTGCGGAGCGGTGCTTTCTAGAAGAATGCTGAACAACGAGAGGCTGTAATACTATAGTTGGCTAAGTACATTGCTGCAGATGGCGAGAGTGCAGAGTGGGTCGCCACACCTCGGTTAGGTATCTGAAAGGCCACATTGAATTTTGTGGCCAAGTTCTTCTGGTTGTTGGTGTGTAACAGGGTGTCGCCGACAAAAGCTGACAACCAACTCACATGGGACAGAGCGATCATGGTTGCAGCACTGGTAGCAGGAGTGGAGATTGACTTTGCCCACATGCTACTGGCAGATATTCACGAGAGGGAATTCAAGACCTCCACTACTTACCCCTTTCCATGTTTGATTTTCCAATTGTGCAGGGATTCTGGCGTGCCGATCTGGCATTGTGATATGTTGATCCACCTTACAGGGACTTTGGACATAGGCCTCATTCGAGATGAGGCAAATGTGGCGGCACCTCACAGAGAGCCCCAGATTGAGGTACCTCCCCTGGGCGTAGATCTTGGAGACACGGTGGGGTAGGCACAGGGCGGTGATCCCATTATACCAGATCACTCTAATACTGTCCCGACCTCCTCTTCCCAGGCTGCTAGTATAGCTCCTAGTTCATCCCCGTCCACACCACAGTTAGGAGCTACTGTTGTCCCGTTGGCCAGAGAAGAGAAATCGGAGGCTTAGATGGCCACACTGCTACATCACATCCAGCCTTGGATGAAAAAGTCGATAGCCGAGTCCGAGGCCAGAATGGAGCGAAGGATGGGGGGCATGATGGATCGGAAGGTCCAGGTAGTAAATAAGCGTCTTGATGCCTTTGAATTGCGAGTCCTCGAGCAATCAGCCCCGGCCATAGATCTATCCTCTTTGCAGGCTGAGTTAGCTAGTCTCCGAACCGATGTTGATGCCATTCTTGCCGCTCCTACAGTTGAGCCTCAGGCCGCACCTACTGCACTGGCTGATGATACGATGCTGGATGCTTTATTCAGTGGGACCGTCGAGGAATGGATTGAGCCTACACATGCCAAAGGTAAGAGGCACCGTTCTAATCGCACTGAGGAGGAAAAAGCGGAAAAGAGACAGCGTAGGCAGGAAAAGGAGGCCAGGAAGGCCTCAATTCTAGATGAACAGTTTGCGCCAACAGAGGGTGCGTGAGAGTGTTGCAGGGGCATCGAGTTCTGCCCAAGTTGTAGAGGTCCCGCCAGTTGTTAGGGACGTTGTGAGCACCACTAATGGTGCTATGATGGATGATGTAGGCACTACTGAGGGTGACCCTACTATTGCTCCAGCGGGCTCTGGGAAATCGGACCCACCCGCTCATGCATGATTCATCGACGCTATGCACCACAGGTTTGCTTCACCAAATCCACTATCTTTTACTGTTCTTGTATGCATTGGGGACAATAGCATCTATTTTTGTTGGGTGTGGGGTAAATGGATTGTGAGTGATAGGGTGAAGTCTGAGTAACCCAACTCATAAATCCTCTCTTGGGGTTTTCTTGCCTGTGTTCTTTTTCCCCAAGAGACTGTTTAATTTCTATTGAACCGGCATGTGTTAGGATTGTATGGGCAGAAGTATGAAAAGAATGAAGCATGATGGCTTATGAAAAATTTAACCAGTCCAAATTTTGTGATGTGTGCTAGAGTTGGTAGGCTAAGACAAGTTGAATGTGAGAATGGCTCTGAGTATGACATGATAATGATTCAACTTGATGGCATGACATAAGATGAAAAGTGAACTAGGTAATCTGATAATCTGATAATGAAACTATGTGCCAAGTGTGTGTGAGAATAGTGATTGTTCAAACAGTTATTGTTTAAAACTAGAAATTGCCCGGTTTGTCCTGCTAAGACAATTCACTTTAGAAGCTAGGAGGTGATCATAGGCCCTTGTTCTGATAAGTCCACAAATTGCCTAAATGAAATATCCAACCAAATGAAATAAAATGCTACCTTTGATCCAAATGCTTTGAGCCTAAAATTAGACCATTTCTTTCTAAACCCTGAACTCACCTTCCCATAAATCTACTATGTTGGCCCCGGTCCTCCTTGGACATGTGCACCTCATATTAGGTCAAAAGCCTAAGTTGAGGGTGGCTAATGTAAAAGGTAACTTCAATCTTGGCCCTGACCTAATATCGGGTATTGTGCATCTCAACCAATGGAAAATCCATAAGTTGAGGGTGGCTATGAAAGAGGAAACCGAAGAAAAAATGGGTATGAAAAGAGTTTGATGTTAAAAGAAAGAAAATAAAGGAATGGATGTGACTTGTTGAAAGCGGAAGAAAAAAAAAGCATAAAATGCAAGAAAGAGATAAAAGTGAAAAGTAAAAAGATCTGAAAAGCCTAAAGTCACATCCATGGTTGAAGAAAATCAAGGGAAAGAAGGTGAAACGGTAGGATGACAGAAATAGGGCAGAAAGTGGTTGAAAGCCTAGCGTAATGTCAAGGAGGGCAGAAAGTCACTAAGAAGTACCAAATGTATCACACCTGATCCTGAGCCTACGTTACAAGTCAAGAAAGTCCTATAGTGATCCTAGAATCTAGTTTGGAGAGTCTA
>NW_006238969.1:378479-383108 GCF_000226075.1 Solanum tuberosum
TTAAAGAGACAGCTGAAAAAAATGCAGAAAAGGGAATCTACGGAGGTGATCTACGGACCGTAGGCCCATTGACGCTCCGTAGATGGTGGACGTAGATCAGAAGCCAAGGCATGGGAGACAAATCAGGGAAATCTGACCAAGTGTGGAACCACGGTGACCATGATCTATGGACCGCACTGTTGATCCGTAGATTGAGACTGCGAGGGTTCCAGTACCTGATTTTTGAAGATTCTAAGTGTGGAGCTACGAAAGAGGATTGACGGACCGTAGATCGATCTACGGTCCGTACTGCAGTTCCGTCGTTTGCTTCAGAGAAGCTGATTTTTAGAAGTTGATATATTTTCTAAGTCCTGGCTGATGAAAGGGACTCACCGACCGTAGATCCATTGATGGTCCGTGAGTCAATCTCGTGGAATGAAGACGCGTGCCTGTAACAAACTTTCCTTATTTTGTTTTCCTTTTGATTTAGAACTTGTTTTCTATAAATAGGGATGTAAACCTCGATTTTAGAGGTTAGACATTATTACTTTAGTTCTATTTTGTTACTTGGGAGATTATTCTTGCAAACCTAGTAATTATTAATTTCCTAAGTTCGTTTTTTAGATTTTGGTGTTGCAATTCAAGTTGAAATTCTGGGTTTATTATTCTTCTTACCTAAGTTCATAATTCTTTCATCTAAAACAATGAATTGTGTTCATATGATTATGGGTAACTAAACCCCGCAACTAGGGTTGTGGGAACCATGAGCGATTAACAAAGTATGAATAGTAAATAAGCAATTCTTGAATAGTGTTGTTGCATGCATAGATAATTCTTTCGTTTAGAAGTCTTTTTAACGAGTGCACGCGTTAGAACTCGCCTTGTTGCTACTTGCCGGACCAAGGAGGTAATCAACAAGAAAAGAATTATCAACATAGATTTAGTGTGATACTATCTAATAGGCTAGTGTCGATTGGTGCGAAGTAATAACTAAGCCAAACATCGATTATGATGTCTAATATGAGGTAAAGCTAAGGGTTAGTAAATTATACACACGTTGCCGGACCAAGGTGCGGGGTGAAATTCTCTAGATGCCGGACCAAGGATTTAGAGATACCTAACTTATCACTTTGCATGTAGTACACTAGGAAAGAATAGGATTACTGCGTTATGAGCTTGTGGGGAACACGTATACCCTAGTTATTTCTCTCATCTTGAATACAATCGAAATTGAGTTTTGATTACTGATTACTTATTAAATTCTTACAATTTGTTTCACAAAAACCCCCCTTTTTATTACTTGTTTCTGGAAGTAATTTGACTAATCGAATATAATTGTTGGTTAAATTAAAGTCTAAACAAATTTCCTCGTAGGATCGACCCCAACCTACAAGTTGGGTTCTTTACTTGATAACGACCGCTTATGCTTCTTTAGAGAGGTGTAATTTGAGCGTATCAGTGATACAAATTGGTTTCTTTCCTCCTTCACTCTATGGTCCGCGCTAGTGCAACAACAGTGGTAACACTATCACTAGCAAGAGAGGATGTGTATAGACTATCGATAGTTGAATAGGGTCACCATTCAGAACAAGTATCCATTGCCTTGGATAGATGACTTTTTTGACCAATTGCAAGGTGCATCGGTTTTCTCTAAGATTGATTTAAGGTCTGGTTACCATCAGTTAAAGGTTGAGGCGGTTAAGAATTGGGTACACCCAAGTTCTATGATTGGAATTAGCAGTTTTGTGAGGCTCGCTAGCTACTATTGTCGTTTGTGGTATGAGTTGAGTCTAATAGGTATCTCCCGATTCCAATTGGTATCTTCACGCTGTGAACTAGACGTGAACAAGACATCATGGTCACGACTTAGGGGCCACAAGCGAGGCAAATTGGAAAATGAGAAGGTTCCAATTGGTATCTGGCCCTAGGGGTGGTGTGAATGAATGGATGATCAGGAATGGTCAACCACGGAGCGAAATAACTAATTTAGAATTTGGACTTTTCTGTGAATTGTACTTGGAAACTTTGAATCCGTGCTTCTGGTTGTCTGAATTATCTACGAATGTGAAATTGTAATTGCTTGAATGTGATAAGGTGATTATGTGCACAATAAATGTGTGTGTGAACTTTGATATGTACAATATGTTGGCCTGGTCGTTGAAGTTATGCAAGTTGTAAATACTTGAGTAACATGAAATTCGTCATGAAAGGAAGATCTTGACTAAGGATCGTGTGAGTGTCTGGGTGTATCTTGGGGATGTGTGGGTTGTGGTGCTGAATTGACAAGAATGAATTGGTTTGTGTATCGTGGGAATGACTGGGGGTAGACAATGATTATCCTAGTTATGAGGATTATTCTAAAATTGCTAAGTAAAGCTGGGAACCTTTGGGGGAAATTGGGAAAGAAAAGAACCCAGAAAAATTGTTGGCAGGGATTTTGTTTTCGATATGGCCGCTGGGGCGGGATTTTCTCGCCAAGGCGAGACCGCCAGTGCGGATTTCTCTCGCCATAGCAGGACAGACGAGACAGAATTTCAGCCCTGTCTCCCTTGTTTTCTCTAGTCATAATTATGGACCCTGAATACCCGAACTAACCTCCACGATCTAATCAGTGTTCAGCAATCGAATATAAGTTATAAGGTGTGTTAAATTGTGGAGAACCTGGCATATGAGGAGTAAATTAGCGAGGCCGTGGAGGCCGGGGAAATGGTAATGCAGGTAGAGGAGTTGTGCAGCCAGGAGAAGAGGTTTGCCCGTCAAGGCAACAGGGATCAGTTATATGTTTTTTCGGGAAAGACCGAGCTTGAGGTGTGTGATGCAGTGGTCACTAGTGCTACTCTTGTCTGTGCCCGGATGGCTATTGTTTTGTTTGATCCGGGTTCTACTTATTCGTATGTGTCAGTTCAATTTCCTTGGGATTTTATGTGGTTTGTGATATACTTGATGCCCCCATCCATGTTTCTACCCCAGTTGAAGAGTCAGTCATAGTCACCCTTGTATATCGTGTTGTCCTGTTGTGTTTATGGATTTTCAGATTTGGGTTGATTTGGTTATGCTGGATATGACTGACTTGATATAATCTTAGGCATTACTTGGTTGTCCCCCTATTATACCGGGCATAATTGTAATACTTAGTCGGTAACTCTAGAGATCCCCGGTAGGGAAATATTAGAGTGGGAAGGGGTGTACAAGCCTAACCTAGATAAGATCATATCCTCCATTCGGGCTAGGAAATTGGTAGGGCGGGGTTGTTTGGCTTATTTGACTTATTTTTGGGATGTTGAGGTTGAGTCCCCCTATATTGAGTTTATTCCTGTGGTGTCAGAACTGAGAGAGCTTAAAGCTCAAATCCAAGAGCTTCATGATAAAGGTTTCATCCTTCCTAGTATTTCCCCGTGGAGTGCTCCTGTCTTGTTTGTTAAGAAGAATGAGGGTGTTATGAGGACTGGTGAATTTATCTTAAGCCATAAATGAGTAGATTGATACCGGAATGACAAACTTATGGATAAGAAAGGTCCCAATGAGTATACTTGGGTGAAGGAAATTGAAGTATTTCAGTAAGAAAGTTCGTATAAATTGGGTTAGTCCTCTGAATTTTATGAGTGCAACATCCGGCAATTTGAAATAACTATGAAAGAATTTTAAAAATCTGGAAATGTGGCTAAGTATGGGAAAAAGGTGAGTTTTTGACCAACCTTGAGCAGTCATAACTTCTAGCTCAGGATGAGTTAGGTGTAGTTCCAGTTATGGTTGCGAAGTTCGTGGAATGATCTTTCCAACGCCACCGAGTTTGCTCGATTCTGAGTTCGTATGAGTTATGCCCTTTGGAAGTTGGGCAGTTGGCAGGGAAATCCGTCTGGAAATTTTAAGGACATTTTGGTCTTTTCCCTAACCAATTCTTTTGGTTATTTAAAGGGTCCAAGATGATTTTTAGATCAGTTTTTCCTTTTTCTAAAAGAGTGAGAGTGAGGGTTAGGGCTTTGAGAGAGAAGAGGAGAAGAAGAGGAGAAAGAGAAGATCAAGCAAGGAGATCGTCGTGGTATCGTCGGGGGTTATCCCTATTAAGGTATGTGAGTTCATAGTGTTGGGTTGGTTCTTTCCCCCACACGCCAAGCTCGTTTAATTTCGAGAAAAAGATTGATTATGTTTGTTGAAGTTGTTGGTTGTAATTGTTGAAGTTGTAGTTGTGTTGTGTTGAAGTTCTTATTGGTTTGGTGTATGTTTCCGGTGGTGTTTTTGAGTTGAATCTAGTATATGTTGAGGGTCTTAATGATTCTAAATGTTTGGGGGGGAAATCTTTGTTGTTGAGAGGCTTTAGAGTTGAAGAAACTAAGGAGAAAAGTCGGTTTTTCGGGGAAAAAGGGTGCGGCGTCGCGCCTGCCAGCGCGCCCCAAAAAGGGCTCTGAACGTTTCTCCTTGGGGCGGCGCGCCTAGCAGAGCGCCAGCAGGCCCCCTCTGAAGTTTTAGGGCTGGCGCTCCGTGCCTTGCAGAGCACCAAGGACACCAAGTTTCCCCATTCTTCTCATACTTTGACATGCATGTTCCTTGGTATTGTACCTATGTTTCATAGTTGTTTCCAACACTCCAAGGTACGTCTAAACGTCAAGAACTCATCCATAAACATGTGATCATATACCTTGAATCCATAAT
>NW_006238969.1:384520-395953 GCF_000226075.1 Solanum tuberosum
GATCAGCATCCAGCACGCTGTTGATCCAGCTGAGCACTCCAGAGTCAGTGGTGAGCCTCCTTGATTTTCGGAGGACTCGGTTGTTTGTTTCTCTTAAGTTTTGTTCTATTAGGATGTTGCGGGGTCTGTCCCAACATCCATCTCAGTATTTTAGAGGCTTCATAGACAGTCAGTCAGTTAGTATTGAGTCTCTCATCTATGTATATATATTAATATTCTATTGTGAGATTCGAGTTGCCTTTTTGGCCAGATTTGTATCAGTTGGTTGTTTTATAACCTTTCATTGCATTGAGTTGTGCTGTTGAGTTAAGTTTCTGTTGAGTTTAAAGAAAGCCAGGCCAAGGGTTCGCTTGGGGCCAGCAATGGTCTCCGAGTGCCGGTCCCACCCAGGGTATAGGCTCGGGGCGTGACAATGAGTATACCTGAGTTTGAGGTGTCGTATTGATGAAAAGGTTGACTTCGTAGTGATAGTCAAGGATGATGGAGTGTAATGGTAATAAGAGTCGTGATGGATTGTGACGGAATACAACTATATAATAAGATTGTTGGTTAAGCGAATTTTGTATAGTAATTACGCCTTGCGAGTACCTAAGATTGTGGTTTTCTAATAATTGGTGAGTAACGTGATTGTATGGAAAGTTATAAGAGATGGTAGGACACCACTCGAATAGAATATTAAAGAGATAGAGTTATAATGAAAGAAAATATAGTAGAATGTAGTACAGCCTTTAGAGAGAGGCTAGAGCAAGAATATTTTAGTTGATTCTTAAGTCTAAAGAGTTATCTTTAGAGGAGTAGATAATTGGGTTCAGAGATGCGTGATTTCATTTGTTTTGATGTGGCTATGGTAATAGTATCACAAGTGTGTCAGATTGGTTAAAAACTATCGAAAAAGACTTGAGAAATGAGTGTACATATATTAGCTCGAGTGTGATGATAAGTGTTTTGTTTTTTTTTTGAGTTTAGTAATGAGTACGATTGAATTTTAGCGAAGGATATTGTAAGATCGATGGAGATGCGATCAATGATAAGCGAAGATCTATGAATTCATAAGAATCTTCAAGGTACAAAATAATGTTGATAGAGAAAAGGGATTGTGTTATATATTGGAAATTACAATTCAGATTTTTCATTGTAAGTCTACATTCGTGATATATTTTGTCAAGGTATGAATTGGAAAGGTGAGAAATGATCAATTGTATCCGGTATTGAGCATTTGAAAGGACTTACACCTACGTTGAGTCGTAAGTCTACTACTATTGATTGTTAAGTACCTAAGAAAGGTTTCATTTTTAAAAGTGTTGGTTTATAATAAGGTAAAAGGTCGGAGTGTTTATGATGGTTGTTAGTGTTGTGAGTATGATTCACTGGCTATGCTCTAGTGTGTTTTCACTTTTGTGGGTGGATCTCTAGTGGTGGATCAGGGGTACCAAATCCTGCGATGTTCTATTGGTTGAGTGGGAAGTTTGGGAAGATTTGGTTATCTCGAATGACATAATTGGTATTGTCTTGGAGTTGTTAAAGTATTTTAGTGGTTCTACATGTACCACCTTGCTTATGATAAATTATAGAAGAGCTACCATATGTATTTGTGGTTGTCCGGCAATTTTAATATTTCATCTTGTCGTCGAGGTCATGTATCGATTATGTGTGGTTGAATGTGGGGATCATTGAATCCAATTCTACTGTTCTTAAGAGGTAATCTACAATTACTAATTCTAGCATTTCGATCGTGTTATTGGAGGGTTTGTATGCTTGGGCATATCTCTCTATGAGTATTTGATGTCTAAGGATCAAATTTTTATAGCTTAAACTCATGGGAAATTGGGTTGTGAGATGGAGATGTTGATAAGAACTATGATTGTTTAGGTATTATGATTGTTTGTTGGCTGGTTCAGGTTCACCGATAATTGTGGTGAGTTTTGATTTAGGATTTCCATCATGGTTATGTGAGAAAGGATTCGTCCTGATGTTTTTGTCAATATCCTTGATAACATGTGGCAGACGTGTGTACGATCAACTTTGGTGGTTGTTGGGAATCATTTTGTTGATTAGTTAAGTTTACATACAACAATATTTATCACTCGAGTGTTGAGATGACTTCATTGAGGCATTGTAAGGGAGGATGTGTAGGTACTCAGTTGGTTGGTTTGAGGTTAGAGATGTGAAACCCTTAGGGGGTAATGAGATTCGGTAAGAAGGGCATGCGATACAAGTATCCCCAGTAATTCGACGATTCAGATACTACTCCACCCTTACTTTAATCAGTCTTTCCTAGTTGATCACTCGGGTACGAGTGATGGGTAAATTGGACTATTGTAACGACCTGATTTCCGTCGTTATGGAAAACCCAATGGAGAAAGAATTGGGGTCAGAAAACTTTTGCGTAGTAAATGGATTTTTCCAACCTAGTCCAGATTTGGACAAAATCGGAGTCATTAAGATGTAGGGAAATCTGGTAACAACCGGGTGAGTAAATTATGTTTTTGATTACATGAGTAGTTATATAACTCGTTAAAGAACCCGTACCACTTTAATTTACGAAATTAAATTTGGGTGAGTAGAACTCCCGAAATTGATCTTAGCGCTAAGGGTATTTTCTGAGCGTCGTTGGTTAAAGGTGTGTTATGAATTGGGGGTCGTGAAATTATTAAAATAGCTCACTAGTTCGTGCAAGCCGCTTTGGCACTATAATCCGCTGCTCTGGCGGCACCGCTACAGCGGGATGAGGGCCACTATGGCGCGCTCGACGCGACTTAAGGTCGTTAATAAACCCCTAAACGACCTTATTATGCACCCTTCGAATTTTAGAGCTAAAGAACGAACCCCAGGCGACTTTTACTCATTTTTCACCATTCTTGAGGCTAAAGGTTAGCTTTTCACTCCCCGAATCCTTTTTCCGATCCGTAGAATATAATATAATGGATAAATATTGATGGGGGAGGGTTTTGTTATAGATTCCATGGTGGTAACAACCCTAAATTGGGTATTAGGATATTGGGTTTGGTCTAGGGTTACTGGGTTTGTTATAATCCGAATAATTAGACCTTTGATTATTGATCTTTGCGTTAATTGTATGGTTTTAGACCACGAACAAGCGGGAAGAATCGGGAAAGGGAAGATTCAAGTGCCTTAGGCGATTCAAGCTTGGATTCGAGGTAGGTGATAGTTGTTATTCTATGATTGTGTGATGTATGTTTGTTCTTGCTTCATTATGATACATATATGTATGCTAATATTGCATTATTAATCACACTTGTTGTAAATGAGCATAATTGAATAATTGTATGTCATGAATCACCTCTTGTTGTATGATTGTGAGAATATACATTGTGATTGTGGTTTGTTGAATGGGCGGGTGTCACGATCCGACACACTAGCTGGGATCGGTTGACACGTTCTGGCATAAATATGGGATCGGTTTCCACGTTCTGGCATAAATATGGGATCGGCTACAACATTCCGGCACACTAATTGGGATCGGTTGTCACGTTTCGGCATAAATATGGGATTGGTTGCCACGTTCCAGCACACTAACTTGGATCATGTACCATGAACCGGTATGCTAACAGTTTTGGTTTGGGTTCCATGAGAGGACCATTGAATTGGGTTCCGTGAGAGGACCATTGAATTGTGTTGTGTATCTACTTGTGATGAGTTCGTTCATATCTAAAGATGATTGATATTGGAAGACGGTATGTTGCTCTAAATTGATATAACTGTGATATGTGAGAATCGTGAGGTTGTTCATTTTTCATATATGTTGATGATGTTGTATATGTTCGATATGTGCATGTGATTATATTGTTGTATTGACCAATGTATGTTACACTTAGTGGGATAGCCGCGTGATCCTACCAGTACACGGTGGTTGTGTACTGATACTGTACTTGATCTTATTTTTGCTGAGTACAGGGCATCTTTCGGCGGCTATTGACAGACCTCGCTTAGAAGATCAGGGATCGCCGACTCGAATTCAAGGGTGAGCTAGTTCTTCCGGGCTGCCTTGAGTTCTCTTTTTATTTAGTCCATCCTATTCGGACTTAGACTAGTTCTTTAGATGATTTTCTTATTTAGACTTATGAATCTTGTTAGAGTTTTGGTACATTGACTTTCAGGTTCTAAGGGTTGTTATTCTGTATTAGTTTGATTAGTTGTTTGTTAAAAACCTTTGGAGTTTATGGGAACTCTATATAATTTTTGCATTTAAAACTTGCTTCTGTATCTTTAAATGCATAGTTTTTGGTTAAGTTGTTTAGTCTGCGTTGTAGTAAAGGTTCTCCCACCGGAGGGTTAGTGTGGGTGCGAATCACGACAGTCTGAGTCGTGACAATTCTGAAGATATTGATCAACACTTTAAATAGCTCCACACCATTTTAAAAGTTGCTAAGCAAAATGGTTTAGTATTAAGTGCTGAAAAGATTAAATTATTCCAGACTTCCATTAGATTCCTTGACCATGATTTATATGAAGGAACCTATAAGCCTATTTGTAGAGCCATGGAGTTCTTATCAAAATTTCCGGATGAATTAATAGATAAAACGGAACTCCAGAGATTCTTAGGGAGTCTCAATTATGTTGCTGATTTTATTCCTAATATTAGACAGGTTTATAAGCCTATTTATCAGCGTCTTAAAAAGAATCAAGAGACATGGGGATTAGAACACATTACGGCAGTCTAAAAAATAAAATTAATAGTTCAACAGATTCCATGTCTAGGTATACCAAATCCGGAGGCTCTTATGATTGTAGAAACAGACGCCTCAGATATAGGATATGGAGGCATACTTAAACAAAAAAAGTATAGGATCCACTGAACAATTAGTGAGATTCACTTCAAGAGTTTGGAATGATACTCAAAAAAATTATAGTAATATTAAAAAAGAAATTTTGGCTCTAGTACTATGTATTACCAAATTTCAAGATGATTTAATAAATAAAGAATTTTTATTAAGAGCCGACTGCAAAGCAGCCAAAGATATTTTTAAAAAGGATGTTAAAAATCTAGTCTCTAAACAAATATTTGCCAGATGGCAAGCTTTATTATCCAGCTTTGATTTTGAAATAGAATATATAAAAGGAGAAAATAATTTTCTCCCCGACTTTTTGACAAGAGAATTTTTATTGGAAATAATGAGATTAGGAATACCGAGAATAAGGCCACCGAGGCTCCCACTACAGCCCTTCAAGCCAGAAGATAAAATGAAAAAACCCTTCAAAGAGGGCGATAAAAAATTAGAGAATCCCTACTCAGTTCTGGCAGAATTTCCATCCCTGTCAAAACCCAACTCCATATCATTAAATGAACCCATGACTAGTAAACCAAATTTTAAGGATAAACCCTCATCAACAGGTATTTTTGTCCAAACGAAAGATAGTTATGAAATGAAGCCACCAGAAACATACTCACAGGCGGTGGTTCCAACTACCCCAACAAAAATAAGGAAAAGGTTACTCAGTCAGAAAAAAAGGATTTTCCAATTACAGTTTTACAGGTACTTCATGTCATGGCGCTTGACAAGGAATATGAATGTTTTGGAGTGCCAGACCTCCTGAAACCTTGTTACACCAATCGGAATTATGTGGAAACTGAAGATCCAATAAAAACTCGAAGGTATTATGAGTTTATATTAACAGATATTGATTCGATGAAGATTGAGCATAAATTAGCAGATAACAATGATCCATATAGTATTCAATTCTCAAGATTTATGATTAAAAGAATATTGAGTCATTTTGAGTGGTTTGTAAATCATCTACACACCCCCATTCCACTGTCAACATCTTATCGTCTCCAGACATATAATTGGTATGATTATAAGGCGTCTTGGTATAATTTTATGTATCTCAGGCCAAATACCCATACTTGGTTTGTTAAATATTCAGAAGATATGAAAAATGCAGTGATTCCATGATGGTTTTACGAATGGTGGATCCAGTTTGGAGGAAATAAACAACTATTGTCACCACAGTTTTTAATACAGTTTGAAAAGTTCCAAGTAGAGCAAAATATTTCTACACTTCCGAAAAATATTAAATGGTTCAAGTTCTTTATATCAAAGAGAATATATTATATTATTAGTTGGTCCTTTGATATCCATGAATTTGAATGTGGACTCACCTACTTTATTGTTTGTTGTATACCATTTATTAACAAGCATATTTAACGACTCGTTTTGGTCGTCTAATTTTCCTGTGTATTCAAACCTTCTAAAAAATTCTATGTTATATTTTAATCATTTCATATCATTGAACCATTGATCTCTAAAGGCTAATCTTTCTGATAAAGAATATCTTTGTATATACAATTGTTTTTAATGAAATTTTCTGGACTAATCCAAAGTTTATTTAAATATTTAATATTTGGTTCAAAAGGTTTATCCAATCTAATCATGCATAATGAATCTTTCATTTCTTGAATTTTACTAGTAATGGGACTTGTAGATTTTATGGGTTTAGAATTCCTAAGTTCCTTTTGAACCATATATTAAATATTTAAATAAACTTTGGATTAGTCCAGAAAAATTCATTAAAAACAATGGTATATACAAAGATATTCTTTATCAGAAAGATTAGCCTTTAGAGATCAATGGTTCAATGATATGAAAAGATTAAAATGTAACATAGAATTTTTTAGATGGTTTGAGTCCACATGAAAATTAAACAACCAAAACGAGTCGGTAATATACTTATTAATAAATGGTATACAACAAGCAATAAAGTAGTTGAGTCTACAATTCCCCCATTAGAAGAAATTACTTTGCCAATAAAGGGTAAAGTAATTACTGCATCACCCTTTAAAATGGATATAATAGACACAAAAGGTGATCCCACAAATAAGAATATAAATAAAATACTTCAACAAAATAATTATACAAATCAACTACCTTACGACGGACCGAGTTCCGGGATGGAATCCTAGATAAAAAAGAGCAACGGAAGGGAGCAAGAACAACCAGACACTTAGAACAAAGTTTTAAGAAAACTTAAAGAAAAGAGTAAGAAAGTAGTAAACAAAAAACTTTTAAAACCTTTAAACAAAATAGTAGTAGAGAAGATATACTTACAATAAAACTTTTATTGATATAGGGAAAGATAGAACATGGATAGGAAAAGATGGGAAAATGGAGAGAAATGTAGAGAGGTTTCAAAGTCGTAAGATTTTGAATGCCCTCTACTGATACAAGTTGAAAGCCTTAAATAGGCCTCAAAACTGCTGACTAATCTAACTTATTGCGTTATCTATTTTACATGTGTGCATATACTAATACACACTATTCTTTTTAAATGTAGCTACTAACTATTACACATAACTGATGATAATTATACGTTGCTGGGAATATACGCCACGTAGCTGGAACTACTTACACGTAGCTTTTGTTGAATTTGTTGCATGTCTATCTTCTTTGAAGATGTATTTGCTGAAAATTGATCTTAAAATATGTATCTTCTTGTTTGGTCCCTTGTCACTTTGTGGCATGAACTTTTGTTCATGTGGGTCCACCTGTTTGTTTATTTGTTGACATATTAAATGTTAACATGGGTTTGCAATTTCCTTTGCTGAAAAAATGGCATTGAAACTTGTTATTTTTGCACCATAGATTTGTATGACATGACTTTGGATGTGGGGTCCAATTCTTGATATTTCCTTTCTTGATATCTCCTTTGTATATCATCAAAGTGTACTGGCACTTCCTTTTAATTAAGGAGGTATGCTTGTGCTATTCCTTGTAGATCTAACATATCTCCGTTGCTAAACTCGTCATGTGAAGCAGCAGTATCTAATAATTCAAATTTCGATTTCGTATTAGTGTTAAGGCTTAATAAGGCTTCTTTGAGCCTTCTTTTTAATTTTTCTTTGGAATTGTTGGAATCCCTCCGGTGATGAACTTGAAATTAACTTATCATTGCGGACAGTTGGCGCCCATCCTTTAATTTAACTATTTTGCTTAAATATTTGATCCTCTCAAATTCATGAATGTCGAAGGACCAACTAATTATATAAGATATCCTCTTGGCAATAAAGAACTTGCATAATTTAATATTTTTTGATTAGGTAGATATATTCCTTTCTACCTAAAATTTTCCGAACTGCATTTGATGTTGAGTTGGTAATACTTGTTTATTTCCTCCGAATTGACTCCACCATTTGTAAAACCATTGGGGAATTACTGTGTTCTTCATTTCTTCTGAATATTTTATAAACCAAGTGTGGGTGTAGGGTCTAACAAATATAAAGTTATACCAGGCTGCTTTATAATCATACCAATTAAATGTCTGAGGTCGATGAGCTTTTGATAAGTGAATAGCGGTATGTAGATGATCTACAAACCATTCAAATGGATTCAAAATTCTTTTTATCGTGAACTTTGAATATTGTATACTATCTGGATTACTTTCCTCAAATATTTTCTCAATTTCTACCGAATCTATATCTGTCAAGATAAACTCATAATACCTCCGGGTCTTGAGGGGATCTTCCATCTCCACATAATTTTAGTTGGTGTAGTAGGGCTTTAGTAAGTCCTGAATTCCATAATTTTCACATTTTTTTATCAAGTGCAGTAATTGGCAGTACCTGTGACACTGTTAACTCAAATTGTTTCTTATTTGGAATAATTTTTTCCTTTTCTTTTTGAGAGGTGGCGGCGAGATCCGCTTGTGGGTATATCTCTGCGGTTTTCATCTTGTAACTATCCTTTGTTTGAATTGAAATATTTGTATTGATCGAGGAGGATTAATCTTCTCGAAAAACTGAATGAAGTGGTTGTAGATTGGTTGAGCTGGTCATAGGTTCTTTTAATGGTGAATGTATAGTATATTTTAGTAGAAGGGAATACATGTATATATCTTGTGATTTTGTTTGATATTCTTCATAAACTGGTCTTTTCATTTTTTCTTCTGGTTTGAACGTCGAGAATGGGGACCTCAAAGGTCTTATTCCTGGTCTCATTATTTCCCTGAAAAATTCCATTATTAAATTTTTTGGGAGATTTCCTACCTTTATTTGAAAAACAAAGCTGGATAATAAAATTTTCCATCTAGAAAACATAAAATTTTTACGAAAAATATATTGAGCTGCATTGAAGTCATTATTTAAATTATTTTGAAATTGAGTAACTCCTACTGCTATAAAGAAAGCTAAGCAAAATCTAGGAGGAGGAGAATGTTTAATAATTTTTATTGTGTAATTTTCTTGGTGTGAAAGTAAATTTATTTTAAAGATATTTTTCTCTTTTATGAAATTACCCTCCCCTTTTGACATATAGTTTAGGTAGGGGAATATAAGATTTTTTCCTAGCACACTGGTATGGATGCCATCTAACTGGGTAGTATAAGGCTTTATTTGGGTGATGAAAGGAATACCTAATATTATTTCTTCATTTATGTCTTTGGTTATCATGAAATCATTCATGAAACTAATTCCATTATTGCATATGTGTGCCTTCTGGAGTTTATAATTTATTTTAAGCTTTTTCCCGATTGCGGAAAATAATCGGGTAGTGCCTTTATCTAGATACTTATTAGAAATTAATCCCTCAATAATTCAATTTTGATCCGTGCCTATATCAAATAATGCAATTTTATGAATGACATAATATTTATTTATGATTAATGTGATAGGAATGTGGTATATTTGCGGTCTAACCATAACATCTCACAAATTGAAATAACTAGGAAGAAGTCAAGAATTGGAAATAGTGATTTTAGGAAATAATGAAAATCTGGAAATTTGTTTAAGTTAAGTTAAGGATGAGGTTTAGTCAACTCCAAACAACCATAACTCCTAGCTCAGGAGGATTTAGGTGTGTTTCCAGATATCGCCGGAAATATCTTGATATAATCTTTCCAAAGCCGTCGAGTTTGCGTGATTCCGAGTATGTATGAGTGAGATAGGCCCTTTTGAAGTTGGGCTGTTTAGATAAGGAAAGTCTAGTCCGAATTTTGGAATGCTATTTTAGTCTTTTCCTTGCCCAATTGTTATATTTCATTTTTGGTAGTTAAGTTAGGGTCTAATCAAAATTAGACCAGTTTAGAAAAGTTAAAGTCCACGCTAGGGCTTGGAGAAAGGAGAAGAAAAGTTCAAAGTTCGTCGATTCTTGGAGATTTTCGTGTGGATTTCGCCAAGAATTTAATCCTACAAGGTTTGTGAGACTTTCATAACGTTGGGTTCGTTCACCCACGTGCCAAATATATTTCTTTCAACGTGAATTCGTCCTAAAAGAGTTTGAAAGTTGATGTTCTTGATATGTATTCTTGAATTTGATATTGTTCTTGAGTTAGGCTGAAATTGAGACGTTTCTGAGATCATTACGTCAAGTTATTGAGTTGGTTGGAGTTAGGTTCTTAGGTACATTTGTTGGGTATACGTATCTAAAAAGAATTTGGGAAAAAGAACCGAGTTTGGGGGAATTAGGGCTGGAAAATGAAGAAGAAAATTAGTCGGGGAAATTTGGGCACTGGTTCCGCATCACGGACCAGCTCCCTAGATTTGGGAACAGTCATTTCGCGTCGCGGAGCAGTCACGGACCGTTCTACCTCAAAAAATATTTTCGCGACCAAAATTTAAATACTTCTCCGCATCGTGGACCCACCCTCAGACAGTGATATTTTAATCTTTTCTCATGTTTAGCTATCTATAAACACTCCTAAACATCATGAAATCTTTTCTATCACAAATCACAATCCTTGAATCCATAATTCAACTCAAGGAAAGTTAAGAGTCAAGTTTAGAAGTTGAGAAGCAAGTCAAGGGAAGTTGATTAAAGTTTTTCAAAAGTCTTTCACAAACATTTTAACTTTGTTCTTAGACTAAAGTTTCGAGTTAAGCAAAGAGTAAAGAGTTGAGTTCATTTCTCAAAATGCTATAAGGTAACTAAGTATTCCCAAGAGTTTAAAATATTTTCACATTTGAACAAGAAAGGGGAAACACCGATTTCCCAAAGAGCTTTTAAGCTAAAGTTTTGAGTAATTATCTCAAACCAAAAACAGAATTTTGATTTTTAAATCATATGAGCTAAGTATATTTTGGTAGTAGTATTGAGCACCGATATGGGGATACGAGTTCATATTAACTCAAGACTCCATAAACCATGTAGCCATCATGGGTAGTAAAGGATCATACTTTTTAGATGACTCATTAAGATGCTTTTAACATAGACTAGTGGATCCACTTAGTTAAGCGTTCTATATGATGGCAAAGTATAGGACATTTCTAGCACTATGGGCAAGATGATGTATCACCACTTAGGCTCATAGTGGTGGTTGCCGTTTAGAGAAACTCCCACAAAAAACTATATTTCTTTATTACATGAGTAAGTTGAGTTTGTTATTTAATTTTCTTTAACGAACTAAGTTGTTTTCCACTGTTTTACAAACTGTATATATATTGCATGTGTTTTATTGCTTTATATTGAGTTAAGTTATTCAGGA
>NW_006238969.1:396087-399137 GCF_000226075.1 Solanum tuberosum
TCAGAGTCAGTTGGTGAGCCTCCTTGCATTCCAGAGGACTCTTTTATCATTTGCTTTCTAGTTTTCAGTTGTTAGGATGATTGGAGGTCCTGTCCCAACATCCCTCTTTGTTTTAGAGGCTTCATAGACAGTTAGTAGTTCAGTTGTTTTTACATTATCATTTCATATGTTAAGACTTGAGTTGCCATTTTGGCAAAAGTTGAATGTTTGACCTTTAAACGTTTTAAGTTATTTTATTAAACAGTTGAGTAAAATTGCATTTGATCATTGTAATAATGCTTAGAGCCTTCCACTGAGTAAGTAAGTCAGGCCAAGGGTTCGCTTGGGGCAGCAATGGTTCTCAAGTGCTAGCCACGTCCAGGGTATATGCTCGAGCGTGACAAACTTGGTATCAGAGCACAGAGATCAAGAGTCCTAGGGAGTCTATGAAGACATCTGTAGAGTCCTAGTTATCGTTGTGAAGCGCGCCACATCTATAATTAGGAGGCTGCAACACTTAGGAAAATTATCTCACTTCTTTCACACTCATTTCGTGCGTTAGAGTTAGATCTCTAAAAAACTTTCTTCTAAATCATGCCTACGTGTGTTTTCAGATAATCATGCCTCCATGAAGAGCTGTCAGAGATCGTCCTGCTAGGAATAATGTTGAGCAGCAAGGGGTACCTAATGCACCTGAAGTACAACCCCAAGGAGAGGTACCAATGCTGAGTTCCGTGAGGCTATCCGAATGTTGAGATAAGTTGTGACCAACCAAGCTGGGCAACAAAGAGAAGCTAGACAGGAAGTGACTGATACTTCTAGGATCCGAGAATTCTTGAGGATGAATCCTCCAAGTTTCACGGGTTCAAGCACTACTAAGGATCCAAAGAGTTTTGTTGAGGAACTAAAAAAGGTATTTGAGGTTATGCATGTTGCCGATACTGAGAGAGTTGAACTAGTTGCATATCAACTGAAGAATGTTTCTAGGACTTGGTTTGACCAGTGGAAAGAGGGTAGAGCTGAGGATGCACCACCTGCGAGTTGGGCATGTTTTGAGGAGGCCTTCTAGGGGAGTTTCTTTCCCTGAGAACTGAAAGAGGATAAGGTACAAGAATTTCTTACCCTTAAGCAGGATTCCTTGAGTGTTCATGAGTATGGGTTGAAGTTCACCCAACTATCCCGTTATGCTTTGGAGATTGTTGCGGATATGAGGAGTAGAATGAGTCTGTTTGTTGCTGGGTTGTCCCGTCTATCAAGCAAGGAGGGCAGGGCAGCGATGCTAATTGGGGACATGGATATATCAAGGTTGATGGTCTATCTGCAGCAGGTTGAAGAAGAGAAGCTGAGGGATAGAGAGGAGTTTAGAAACAAGAAGGCTAAGACAGGGAATGAGTCCGGACAACAGAAAAGCAATGTGAACCGTTCGTCCTTTCAGCAAAAGCAAAAGGGACCTGCTCCATCATTTGCTAGTGCACCTGCACCCAGAAACAAAGGTGATTATAATGGTCAAAATTCGCAGAACTTCAGAGCTAGACCTACGCAGTCTCAAGGTAGTGTGGCACAAGGAGGTAACTGGGCACCTGCATGTGCTAGGTATGGTAGAACCCACCCAGGTAAGTGTCGTGATGGCCATTCAGGTGGTTTCAAGTGTGGATAAGAGGGTCACTTCATGAAAGAATGCCCTAAGAACAAGCAAGGTAGTGGAAATTAGGGCAATAGAGCCCAATCTTCATCAGTTGCTCCACCAGACAGGGCTGCACCTAGAGAAGCTACATCTGGTACTGACGGAGTAGCAAACTGCCTTTATGCGATCATTAGTCGCCAAGAATAAGAGAACTCTCCAGATATTGTCACTGGTATGATCAAAGTCTTTACTTTTAATGTTTATGTTTTGCTAGACCCAGGAGCAAGTTTATCTTTTGTAACGCCTTATGTTGCAAATAAGTTTGATGTTATTCCTAAGAAACTCTGTGAACCCTTTTGTGTTTCTACACCTGTTGGAGAGTTTATTCTAGTTGAGCGAGTATATCATGATTGTGTCATTTCCATCAATCACAAAGACACCATGGTTGATTTAATTGAGTCAGACATGGTAGATTTTGATGTCATTCTAGGTATGGAATGGCTTCATGCCTGCTATGCCTCCATTGATTGTAGAACTCGAGTTGTCAAGTTCCAAATTCCTAATGAGCCAGTCTTAGAGTGGAAAAGTAGTTCAGCAGTGCCTAAGGGTCATTTTACTTCATACCTTAAGGTAAGAAAGTTAGTTTCTAAGGGTTGTGTCTATCACTTGGTCCGAGTTAATGACTCCAGTGTTGAGATACCTCCCATTCAGTCAGTTCCTATAGTAAAAGAGTTTCCAGAAGTTTTTCCAGATGATCTACCCGGAGTTTCTCTTGAGAGAGAGATAGACTTCGGTATAGATGTTCTTCCAGATACTCGTCCTATCTCTATTCCACCATATAGAATGGCACTAGCAGAGTTGAAAGAGCTTAAAGAGTAGTTGAAAGATCTCCTTGATAAGGGCTTTATTCGACCAAGTGTCTCACCTTGGAGAGCTCCGGTCTTATTTGTGAGAAAGAAAGATGGTTCCCTTAGGATGTGTATAGATTATCGTCAATTGAACAAGGTTACCATCAAGAACAAGTATCCTCTTCCGAGAATTGATGATCTTTTCGATCAGCTTCAGGGTGAATCTTGATTTTCTAAGATAGACCTTAGATCTGGCTACCATCAGTTGAAAGTAAGGGAATGTGATATTCCCAAGACAACATTCAGGACCTGTTATGGTCACTATGAGTTTGTGGTCATGTCATTCGGTTTGACCAATGCACCTGCAGCGTTCATGGACTTATGAATAAAGTTTTCAAACCTTATTTAGATATGTTTGTTATCATCTTCATTGATGGCATACTAATCTATTCAATGAATGAAGAAGATCATGCTAGCCATCTCATAATGGTTCTTTAGACTTTGAAGGATAAGGAGTTATATGCTAAGTTCTCTAAATGTGAGTTTTGGCTTGAGTCTGTGGCATTCCTAGGCCACATTGTGTCCGGTGATGGAATTAA
>NW_006238969.1:399441-401912 GCF_000226075.1 Solanum tuberosum
GAAAGAGCTTAATCTCAGACAAATGAGGTGGTTGAAATTACTCAAGGATTATGACATGAATATTCTTTATCACCCAGGTAAGGCTAATGTTGTTGTTGATGCTTTAAGTAGGTTGTCTATGGGTAGTATTGCCTATGTTGAGGAAGAAAAGAGAGAGTTAGCGAAAGATGTTCATAGACTTGCACGCTTAGGAGTTCGACTAATGGATTTCACAGAAGGAGGAATAGTGGTGATGAATGGGGATGAATCATCATTAGTGTCAGAAGTGAAAGAAAAGCAAGACCAAGATCCAATTTTACTTGAATTGAAGGAAAATGTTCATAAGCAAAAAGTATTAGCTTTTGAACAAGGGGGAGATGGCGTATTGAGATATCAAGGTAGATTGTGTGTACCAATGGTGGATGAACTCCAAGAGAGGATCATGGAGGAAGCTCATAGCTCCAGATATTCCATTCATCTGGGTTCCACAAAGATGTATCGTGATTTGAGAGAAGTTTATTAGTGGGGTAGCATGAAGAAGGGCATTGCAGAATTGTTGCTAAGTGTCTGAATTGCCAACAGGTTAAAGTGGAGCATCAAAGGCCCGATGGTTTGGCTCAGAATATAGAACTTCTGGAATGGAAGTGGGAGATGATAAACATGGATTTCATCACAGGTTTTCCAAGGTCTCGCAGGCAGCATGAATCTATATGGGTGATTGTGGATTGAATAACCAAATCAGCCCACTTTTTGCCGGTAAAGACTACCCATTCAGCAGAAGATTATGTCGGTTATATATTCAGGAGGTGGTAAGTCTTCATGGAGTCCCTGTTTTGATTATATCAGATAGGGGTGTACAATTTACTGCACAGTTTTGGAAGTCATTCCAGAAAGGCTTGGGTTCAAATGTGAACTTGAGTACTGCTTTTCATCCTCAAACATATGGTCAAGCAGAGCGCACTATTCAGACCTTAGAGTATATCTTGAGGGCTTGTGTGATTGATTTCAAAGGTAATTGGGATGATCACCTACTTCTTATTGAGTTTGCTTACAACAATAGTTACCATTCCAGCATCCAAATGGCTCCTTATGAGGCTCTTTATGGGAGAAGATGCAGATTTCCTATTGGATGGTTTGAAGTTGGTAAAGTTGGGTTGATAGGACCAGACTTGGTTCATCAAGCTATGAAGAAGGTGAAAGTGATTCAAGAGAGGTTGAAAATGGAGCAGAGTCGTCATAAATCCTACACTGTTGTTAGGAGAAGGGATTTAGAGTTTGAAGTAGATGATTGGATGTATTTGAAAGTTTCACCCATGAAGGGCGTTATGAGATTTGGTAAGAAGGGAAAGCTTAGTCCCCGATATATTGGCCCTTACAGAATATCCAAGAAGATTGGCAAAGTAGCTTATGAGTTAGAGCTACCACAAGAGTTAGCAACGGTTCATCCGATATTTCATGTTTCCATGTTGAAGAAGTTCATGGGAGATCATTCACTTATCATACCAACTGAAGATATTGGGATCAAGGATAGCTTATCTTATGAAGAGATTCCGGTTCAAATTTTAGATCGCCAAGTTCACTAGTTGAGGACTAAGGAAGTAGCATTAGTCAAAGTCATTTGGAGGAACCAATTTATTGAGAAAGCTACTTCGGAAGCTGAGGAAGATATGAAGAAGACATATACACATCTCTTTGAAACTGGAGAGATTCCAAATCAAGGTACTAATTCTCTTCTTACTACTCTTTCATTTATAAGTTAGCATGTTATAATTGCATTGTGTGTTGGGTGTTGAGCTGAATCTTTGATGTTACACCCTTAGCCTAGTAAGAGTAATCTCATTCGAGGACGAATGTTCCCAGGGGGGAGATATTGTAACATCTCGCAAATTGAAATAACTAGGAAGAAGTCAAGAATTGGAAATAGTGATTTTAGGAAATAATGAAAATCTGGAAATTTGTTCAAGTTAAGTTAAGGATGAATTTTAGTCAACTTCAAACAACCATAACTCCTACCTCAGGAGGATTTAGGCGTGTTTCCAGATATCGTGGGAAATATCTTGGAATAATATTTCCAACACCACCGAGTTTGCACGATTCCGAGTTCGTATGAGTGAGATATGCCCTTTGGAAGTTAGGATGTTTAGATAAGGAAATTCTAGTCCGAATTTTGGAAGGGTATTTTAGTCTTTTCCTTGCCCAAATGTTTTATTTCGTTTTTGGTAATTAAGTTAGGGTCTAATAAGAATTAGACCAGTTTAGAAAAGTTGAAGTTCACGCTAGGGCTTGGAGAAAAGAGAAAAGAGGATAAGGAGAAGAAAAGTTAAAAGTCCGTCTATTCTTGGAGATTTTCGTGTTCATTTCGCCAAGGATTTAATCCTACAAGGTATGTGAGGCTTTCATAATGTTGGGTTAGTTCACCCACGTGCCAAATATGTTTATTTCATCGTGAATTCTTCTAAAAAGAGTTTGAAAGTTGATGTTCTTGATATGTA
>NW_006238969.1:402186-475517 GCF_000226075.1 Solanum tuberosum
AGCATACACTAGTGGATCCACTTAGTTAAGGCGTTCTATATGACGGCAAAGTATAGGACAGTTTTGGCAGCGTGGGCAAGACGTTGTATCACCACTTAGGCTCATAATGGTGGTGGTCAGTTAGAAAAACTCCCACATAAACTATATTACTTTATTACAAATCTGGGCACTGGCTCCGCATCGCGGACTGGCTCCCCATATTTGGGAAAAGTCATTTCGCGTCGCAGAGTAGTCACGGACCGTTCTGCCTCAAAAAGTATTTTTGCAACCAAAATTTAAATACATCTCCGCGTCACGGACCCACCCTCAGATAGTGATATTTTTATTTTTTCTCATGTTTAGCTATCTAAAAACACTCCTAAACATCATGAGATCTTTCCTATCACAAATCACAATCCTTGAATCCATGATTCAATTCAAGGAAAGTTAAGAGTCAAGTTTAAAAGTTGAGAACCAAGTCAAGGGAAGTTTATTAAAGTTTTTCAAAAGTCTTTCACAAACGTTTTAATTTTGTTCTAAGGCTTAAGTTTCGAGTTAAGCAAAGAGTAAAGAGTTGAGTTCATTTCTCAAAAAGCTATAAGGGAACTAAGTATTCCCAAGAGTTTAAAATGTTTTCGCATTTGAACAAGAAAGGGAAACACCGATTTTAGAGAGAGCTTTTAAGCTAAAGTTTTGAGTAATTATCTCAAACCAAAGAAAAAAGTTTTGATCTTTAAATCATATGAGCTAAGTATATTTTGGGAGTAGTATTGAGCACCTATATGGGGATACGAGTTCATATTAACTCAAGACTCCATAAACCATGTAGCCATCATGGGTAGTAAAAGATCATACTTTTTAGATGACTCTTTAAGATGTTTTTAGCATAGACTAGTGGATCAACTTAGTTAAGCATTCTATATGACGGCAAAGTATAGGACAGTTTTGGCAGCGTGGGCAAGACGTTGTATCACCACTTAGGCTCATAATGGTGGTGGTCAGTTAGAAAAACTCCCACATAAACTATATTACTTTATTATATGAGTAAAGTTGAGTTTGTTATTGCATTTTCTTTAACGAACTAGGTTATTTTCCACTGTTTTACAAGCTTTTTATAAATTGCATATGTTTATTTCTTTATATTGAGTTAAGTTATTCAGAGTTGAGTAAAGCCAAGGTAAGTGTTTCTTACGGATCCTTTTCAAGCTTAAGTTGTGTTTAGAATTCCAACTCGCATACTCGTACATTTAATGTACTGATGCTAGTTGTCCTGCATCGTCTTATGATGCAGATGCAGGTAACCAGGATCAGCATCTAGCGCCTCGTTGATCAGGTTGAGCACTCAGAGTAAGTTGGTGAGCCTCTTTGCATTCTGGAGGACTTTTTTATCATTTTCTTTCTAGTTTTCAGTTGTTAGGATGATCGGGGGTCATATCCCGTCATCCCTCTTTGTTTTAGAGGCTTTATAGACACTTAGTAGTTCAGTTGTCTTTACATTATCATTTCATATGTTAAGACTTGAGTTGCCATTTTGGCCAAATTAAATGTTGACTTTAAAACATTCTAAATTATTTTACTAAACAATTGAGTAAGTGCATTTGATCATTGTAATAATGCTTAGAGCCATTCGCTGAGTAAGTAAGCCAGGCCAAGGGTTCGCTTGGGCAAGCAATGGTTCTCAAGTGTCAGCCACGTCTGGGGTGTATGCTCGGGGCGTGACACTAACGATCGTAATTATATTAATTCCTAATTTAAATAGAGGTTCTTCGAGAGACTCTACTTCTTTTGATGTTTCTCCAGGTTCGAATTTATAATTTTCCGATTCTTGATTAGGTGGTAAATTATTTAATATTTTATAAGTAATTGTTTCAACTTCTAGAGTGTTGAGTCTCTACTTAATTTCATTTAATTCATCTTTTATTTGTAATAATTATGCCTGAATACTTTCTAAGGTTATTACAAATTTAATTGGTTGTTTAAATTTATTTAAAACACTTGTCATATCAAAGGGTTTAATAGTTCTATTATCAAATTGTTTATCAAGAACTAAATCTCTTAAGGAAATTAAGTATTTTTTCTTAAAATCAGGATCTTCAATATGATCTATCATATCAAAGAATGTTTCTTTATTACTACTAGTGATGACATTTATGGAATGGTTTTTGCAGATGCAAATTGCACTACCGTATTCACAAGGGTCTGATGACTTACTATCATCAGAACTATAGGCTATATTTAGTTGATCGTCATCGCTAAGATTTTCATCGGAGGAGGATTTGTTTTCATTATTTTTTAGAATAGAATACAATTTATTCTTAACTTCTTCTTCTAATTCTAACATTTTAGTTTTGTCTTTCTTTTTATTAGTGGTTGCGCAGTCTTTGGCTCGATGTCCCATTTTTCCACAGCCCCAACACATGCCAGTGTTGTTTGTTTTGAATCTGTTTTTACTAGGGTCATGGTTAGATTTTTTGAACCACTCTTTGTATTGACGGGGTTTTTCTGATTTATGGTCATTCTTATGGCTCCTTTTAATTCTTTTAGATGCCTCTTTTGATGGGGCGGATAGTTTAATATAACCAAAGTCTTGACAAAATTTTCCTAGTTCATTTTGTGATATTTTACTATCCTTTTTTAGTTGATTTTTAAGTTTCATATTTGTACATAATTTTAATCCAATAATATTTATAAAACTTATGAGGTCACCATAGGTTAATTGATTGTAAGGAATTTTTCCTTCAAACCTATCTTTTAATTTTATTCGAACCTTTTTAGCAAATAGTATTCGTAAACCACTAATAAAAAAAATATTCAATAGTCATGATTGCAGTCTTTGCGAATCATAACTTTGTTCATGAAAACATATTTATACCATCTAAAATCATCTAACTATGGACAATATAGATTAGATAATATTTCTAAACTTCTATCTTGAAAGATTTGAGGTTCACCTATAAAGTGTTTAGCTATACTGTAAATTAAGCTGGCAGTGGCATCTTCTAGAATTTGATTTTCTATAGCTTGCCCTCCAGACTCAGTTTTAATTATAAAGATAATAGTAGTGGCATTTACTACCTTTTTACTATTATCTTCGGTGAGGTAGTTGTCCCACCAACTTTTTAATGTGCTAGAAAATTCGGCGGTAATTAAAGTAGCAGCTTGTTTATCAGATAAATTTTTCATTTTATATGTCGTAATGGCCATACCCTTTTCATGTAATTTATTATATATTTGATGTTCTGCGAATCCATCAATATTCCATTCCACAATTTTACTTCTAGTGTGAAGTATGAGATAGAAATTCATTTTCTTCATACTGCATATCCGGAAAGGAAGGTCTCTTGTAATAATTCTTTTTGATGGAATAATAAGAACCTAATTTATTAATTTCATTATCATTATCTTTGGACAAAGCATTTATGGCCTTGGATTTTAACTTTTCATTAATTATTCCTATAAGTTCATCAGTAATTTCAAGTTTCTCTTGAAAGTTAGGAAATTTATCTTTGGGAAGTTCAGGTAATTTAAATATTGGGTGAGTTTCTAAATCCTTATTTTTACCCTTGTAAGAAGAGCTTGGTTTATCCTTAATATCTGGTTTATTATCAGTTCTTAAGATTTAATTAGAGACTACGTAAAGTAGTTGATTTGTCTAATTATTTTATTGCAGTATTTTATTTATATCCTTATTTATGAGATCACCTTTTGTGTATATTATATCCATTTTAAAGGGTGAGGCAGTAATTACTTTACCCTCTATTGGCAAAGTAGTATCTTCTAATGGGAGAATTGTAGACTCAACTACTTTATTGTTTGTTGTATACCATATTTAACAACTCGTTTTGGTCGTGTAATTTTCCTGTGTATTCAAACCATCTAAAAAATTCTATGTTACATTTTAATCTTTTCATATCATTGAACCATTGATCTCTAAAGGCTAATCTTTCTGATAAAGAATATCTTTGTGTATACCATTATTTTTTAATGAAATTTTCTAGACAAATCCAAAGTTTATTTAAATATTTAATAACTGGTTCAAAAGGTTCGTCCAATCTAATCATGCATAATGAATCTTTTATTTCTTGAATTTTACTAGTAGTGGGACTTGTAGATTTTATGGGTTTAGAATTCCTAAGTTCATATTTTACTTTGGGAATTGTTTCTGGGAAATCCCTTTATTTTTTTATCTATCACTTCTAAGGATATTTCATCTTCCTCCTTTGTTATGGAAAAAGAAGGTCTAAAAAGTGACATTCTTCTACTTGAAGAGACTTGACTACAAGATTGGGATCTAACAAATTTTAAATCTATTGATCCATCTGAAAATTGAATTACTTGGTCAATATTTGAATTTTTTTCTTCAATTTCTAGCTCCGTTATGGAGTCAAAATGTCAATCATGTCTTGTCAATACGTCATCCCATTTTATCCTTTTTGGGAGAAAGGTGTTATTATGGTTATGATTTGCTTCCATAAGCATGGTAACTCCTTTATTACTTACCATTTTACCCTTGGGGGCTAAGGTAGTTTTCATTTATCTATAATATACTCTATATATTATGGCTATTTCTCTAGTATTAGCCTTACTAGTCATATTTTTAGTTTTAACATTTAATGTTAATGTATCAATTACGTTTTGATCATTTATATCTATTGAATAATTAGGATAACAATTAAAGTATATCGGGCCATTGGCAAGGTTACTTTGTAGTACTGCTAATAATGAATCTTCAAAATTTAATAACCTATTGTCTCTTAAGAGAAGACATATGGGTACATCTAAACCCAATCTATATAATGGTTTGACTGCTACTTGGACAAGTCCTATATGAAGAAATTTATAATTTTTCTTATACCTATTAATATCGTTAGTTGCTAACAATTTAATAGTCTCAATATTTTTATTAATGGCAATAGTAGACTCAGAAGTCTTAATATTATAATTTTTAATAAAATAAAAATGTCCTGCATTATAAACCTTTTTAAGGTGTTCTTTAGGAATATTCCAATTTTGTAGATCACTTTCAATTTTTGCAATTTTATTAGAGGTGGCAAAGATGCTAATACTATTTAAAATATTTTGATGTGTAGGTGAATTCATTTTAAATTGATGGAGAATCTAGCGGGGAGAAGAACACCATCCTTAGGCTTAAAAGTCTACTTTAAAAGTTACTTTCGGAATAATAAATTCTTTGTGTAGTAGCTATTGTTTCCTTTTTCACTAACCTTCTATGATTTTATTCCTCTAGGCCTAGCAACGGGAACACCCTCCGGGTCCGGCTCTACGACACACACAGTCTGAGCTAATCCAATGGAAAAGTACGGGCTTGCCAACGTCTAAACCGCAATTAACTGGTTACCCAACTTTAAGGAATAAAACAAAGAACATAAGTGAAAGAAGAACAGCAACTACCAAACTTCAAAATTATTATACCGACCGCAACCTAAGTTTCGAGTTGTCCGCCCCAGGACAGCGTAGGGACTTAGCTGCTCCTACTAAACATATCTTTTAATTTTATTCTAACGTTTTCAGCAAATAGTATTGGTAAACCAAGTCTACAATTCCCCCAAATGGGGAGACGGACCGAGTTCCAGGACAAAATCCTAAGGAAAATTGAACAGAGTAACGGAAGGGAGCAAGAACAAGTAAAACTTAAGATAAAACTTTTAAGAAAAGAACAAGAAAACAGTAGAAAAACTTAAACTTTAAAACATGAAAACAAATAAACAAATAAATAATTTTTTTATTGATTTAGGGAAAGAGAGAACATGATGGGAAAATATGGGGAAATGGAGAGATATGTAGAGAGGTTTCAAAGTCGTAAGATTTTGAATGCCCTCTACTGATACAGGTTGAAAGCCTTAAATAGGCCTCAAAAAGTGTTGACTAATCTAACTTATTGTGCTATCTATTTTACATGTGTGCATACACTAATAAACATCATTCTTTTTACACGTAATTACTTAACTATTACACATAACTGATGATAACTATACGTGGCTGGGAATATACTCCACGTAGCTGGAATTACTTACACGTATTTTTTGAATTTGCTGCATGTCTATCTTCTTTGAAGATGTATTTGCTGAAAATTGATCTTAAAATATGTATTTTGTTGTTTGGTCCCTTGTCACTTTGTGGCATGAACTTTTGTTCCTATGGGGTCCACCTATTTGTTTATTTGTTGACATATTGAATGTTAACATGGGCTTGCAATTTCCTATGCTGAAAAATGGCCTTGAAACTTGTTATTTTTTCACCATTGATTTGTATGGCATGACTTTGGATGTGGGTTCCACTTCTTGATATTTCCTTTCTTAATATTTGTTTTGTCTATAATCAAAGTGTGTTGGCACTTCCTTTTAATTAAGGAGGTATGCTTGTGCTATTCCTTGTAGATCTAACATATTTCTGTTGCTAGACTCGTCATATTAGGCATCAGTATCTAATAATTCAAATTTTGATTTCGTATCAGTGTTGAGGTTTAATAAGGCTTCTTTGAGGCTTCTTTTTAATTTTTCTTTGGAGTTGTTGGAATCCCTCCGGGGGGATGAACTTGAAATTAACTTATCATTGCGAACAGCTGGCGCCCATCCTTTAATTTTAACAGTTTTGCTTAAATATTTGATCCTCTCAAATTCATGAATGTCGAAGGACCAACTAATAATATAAGAGATCCTTTTGGCAATAAAGAACTTGCATAATTTAATATTTTCTGATAAGGTAGATATATTCCTTTCTACCTGAAATTTCTCAAAGTATATTTGATGTTTAGTCGATAATACCTGTTTATTTCCTCCGAACTGACTCCACCATTCGTAAAACCATCAGGAAATTACTGCATTCTTCATTTCTTCTGAATATTTTATAAACCAAGTGTGGGTATTAGGTCTAACAAAAATAAAGTTATACCAAGTTGCTTTATAATCATACCAATTATATGTCTGGGGTCGATGAGCTTTTGATAAGTGAATGCAGATGATCTATAAACCATTCAAATGAACTCAAAATTCTTTTGATCGTGAACTTTAAATATTGTATACTATCTGGATTACTTTCCTCAAATATATGCTCAATTTCTAATGAATCGGTATCCGTCAAGATGAACTCATAATACCTTCGGGTCTTGAGGGGATCTTCCGTCTCCACATAAATTTGGGTTGGTGTAGCAGGGCTTTAGTAAGTCCTGAATTCTATAATTTTCACATTTTTTATCAAGTGCAGTAATTGGCAGTACATGTGACACTGTCAACTCAAATTGTTTTTTATTTGAAATAATTTTTTTCCTTTTTCTTTTGAGAAGTGGAAGCGAGATCCACTTGTGGGTATATCTATGCGGTTTTCATCTTGTAACTATCCTTTGTTTGAATTAAAATATTTTTATTGATCGAGGAGGATGAATCTTCTCGAAAAATTGAATGAATTGGTTGTAGCTTGGTTGAGCTGATTATAGGCTCTTTTAATGGTGAAGGTATAGTATATTTTGGTAGAAGGGAATACATGTATATATCTTCTGATTTTGTTTGATCTTCTTCATAAAATAGTCTTTTCATTTTTTCTTCTGGTTTGAACATTGGGAATGGGGGCCTCAAAGGTCTTTTTCATGGTCTCATTATTTCCTTGAAAAATTCTTTTATTAAAATTTTTGGGAGATTTCCTCCCTTTATTTGAAAAACAAAGCTGGATAATAAAATTTTCCATGTTGAAAACATATAATTTTTATGAAAAATATATTGAGCTGCGTTGCAGTCATTATTTAAATTATTTTGAAATTGAGTAACTCCTAGTGCTATAAAGAAGGCTAAGAAAAATCTAGGAGGAGGAGAAGGTTTAATAATTTTTATTGTGTAATTTTCTTGGTGTGAAAGTAAATTTATTTTAAAGATGTTTTTCTCTTTTATGAAATTACTCTCACCTTTTGACATACAGTTTAGGTAGGGGAACATAAGATTTTTTCCTAGCACACTGGTATGGATGCCATCTAACTGGGCAGTATAAGGCTTTATTTGGGTGATGAAAGGAATACCTAATATTATTTCTTCATTTATGTCTTTGGTTATCATGAAATCATTCATGAAACTAATTTCATCATTGCATATGTGTGCCTTCCAGAGTTTATAATTTATTTAAAGCTTTTTTTCGATTGCGAAAAATAATCGGGTAGTGCCTTTATCTAGATACTTATTAGGAATTAATCTCTCAATAATGTATTTTTGATCCGCGCCTGTATCAAATAATGCAATTTTATGAATGACGTAAATTTTTTTATGATTAATTTGATAGGTATGTGGTAGCATTGCGGTCTAAGGACCGTAATTGTATTAATTCCTAATTTAGATATAGGTTCTTCAAGAATCTCTACTTCTTTTGATGTTTCTCCAGGTTCGGATTTATAATTTTCCGGTTCTTGATTAGGTGGTAAATTATTTAATATTTTGTTAGTAATTGTTTCAACTTCTAGAATGTTGAGTCTCTACTTAATTTCATTTATTTCATCTTTTATTTGTAATAATTTTTTCTGAATACTTTGTGAGGTTATTTCGGATTTAATTAATTGTTTACATTTATTTAAAACACTTGTCATATCAAAGGGTTTAATAGTTCTATTATCAGATTGTTTATCAAGAACTAAATCTCTTAAAGCAATTAAGTATTTTTTTTCTTAAAATCAGGATCTTCAATATGATCTATCATATCAAAGAATGTTTCTTTATTACTAATAGTGATGACATTTATGGAATGATTTTTGCAGGTGCAAATTGCACTGCCGCATTCACAGGGGTCTGATGACTTACAATCATCATAACAATAGGCTATATTTAGCTGATTGTTATCACTAAGATTTTCATCGGAGGAGTTATTTTCATTTTCTTCTAGAATATAATATAATTTATCTTTAACTTCTTCTTCTAATTCTAACCTATTAATTTTGACTTTCTTTTTATTAGTGGTTGGGCAGTCTTTGGCTCGATGTCCCATTTTTCCACAGCCCCAATACATGTCTGTGTTGTTTGTTTTGAATCTATTTTTACTAGGGTCAGGGTTAGATTTTTTGAACCTCTTTTTGTAATGACGAGATTTTCTCGATTTCTGGTCATTCTTATAGCTCCTTTTAATTTTTTTTGAAGCCTCTTTTGATGGGGCGGATAGTTTAATATTTCATTCCGCAATTTCACTTCAAGAATGTGAAGTATGAGATAGAAATTCATTTTCTTCATACTGCATATCCGGAAAGGAAGGTCTCTTGTAATAATTCTTTTTTGATGGAATAATTAGAACCTAATTTATTAATTTCATTATCATTATCTTTGGACAAAGTATTTATGGCCTTGGATTTTAACTTTTCATTAATTATTCCTATAAGTTCATCAGTAATTTCAAGTTTCTCTTGAAAGTTATGAAATTTATCTTTGGGAAGTTCAGGTAATTTAAATATTGGGTGAGTTTCTAAATCCTTATTTTTACCCTTGTAAGAAGATCTTGGTTTATCCTTAATATTTGATTTATTATCCGCTCTTAAGATTTGATTAGAAACCACGTAAAGTAGTTGATTCGTATAATTATTTTGTTGCAGTATTTTATTTATATCCTTATTTGTGGGATCACCTTTTGTGTCTATTATATCCATTTTAAAGGGTGAGGCAGTAATTACTTTACCCTCTATTGGCAAAGTAATTTCTTCTAATGGGGAAATACTAGACTCAACTACTTTATTGTTTGTTGTATACCATTTATTAACAAGCATATTTAACGACTCGTTTTGATCGTCTAATTTTCCTATGTATACAAACCATCTAAAAAATTCTATGTTACATTTTAATCTTTTCATATCATTGAACCATTGATCTCTATAGGCTAATCTTTCTTATAAAGAATATCTTTGTATATACCATTGTTTTTAATGATATTTTCTGGACTAATTCAAAGTTTATTTAAATATTTAATATATGGTTCAAAAGGTTCATCCAATCTAATCATGCATAATGAATCTTTTATTTCTTAAATTTTACTAGTAGTGGGACTTGTAGATTTTATGGGTTTAGAATTCCTAAGTTCATATTCTACTTTGGAAATTGTTTCTGAGAAATCTACCCCCTTTAATTTTTTATCTCTCTTCTAAGGATATTTCATCTCCCTCCTTTGTTATGGAAAAAGACGATCGAGAAAATGACATTCTTCTACTTGAAAAGACTTGACTACAAGATTGGGATTTTATTAATTTTAAATCTATTGATCCATCTTGAAATTGAATTACTTGGTCAATATTTGAATTTTCTTCTTCAATTTCATGCTCCGTTATGGAGTCAAATTGCCAATCATCTTTTGTCAATACGTCATCCCATTTTATCAACTTTGGGACAAAGGTGTTATTATGGTTATGATTTGCTTCCATGAACATGGTAACTCCTTTATTACTTACTATTTTAGCCTTAGGGGCTAAGGTAGTTTTCATTTATCTATAATATACTCTATATATTATGGCTATTTCTCTAGTATTAGCCTTACTATTCATATTTTTAGTTTTAACATTTAATGTTAATGTATCAATTACGTTATGATCATTAATATCTATTGAATAATTAGGATAACAATTAAAGTATACCAGGCCATTGGCAAGGTTACTCTGTAGTACTGCTAATAATGAATCATCAAAATTTAATGACCTATTATCTCTTAAGAGAAGACATATGGGTACATCTAAACCCAATCTATATAATGGTTTGACTGCTACTTGGACAAGTCCTATATGAAGAAATTTATAATTTCTTATACCTATTAATATCGTTAGTTGCTAACAATTTAATAGTCTCAATATTTTTGTTAATGGCAATAGTAGACTCAGAAGTCTTAATATTATATTTTTTTAATAAAATCAAAGCGTCCTGTTTTATAAACCTTTTTAAAGTGTTCTTTAAGAATATTCCAATTTTGCAGATCACTTTCAATGTTTGCAATTTTATTAGAGGTGGCAGAGATGTTAATATTATTTAAAATATTTTGATGTGTAGGTGAATTCATTTTAAATTGATGGAGAATCTAGCGGGGAGAAGAACACCATCTTTGGGCTTAAAAGTTACTTTTAGAATAATAAATTCTTTGTGGAGTAGCTATTGTTACCTTTTTCACTAACCTTCTATGATTTTAATCCTCTAGGCTTGGCGACGGGAACACCCTTCGGGTCCGGCTTTACAACACACACAGTCTGAGCTAATCCAACGAAAAAGTACGAATTTGCCAACGTCTAAATCGCGATTAATCGTTTACCCAAATTTAAGGAATAAAACTAAGAACATAAGTGGAAGAAGAACAGCAACTACCAAACTCCGAACTTATTATACCGACTGCAACCTAAGTTCCAACGTTGTCCACCCAAGGACAGCGTAGGGACTTAGCCGCTCCTACTCATACCTTTTCTGGTCAACTTGGCTCTGATAACAATGGGGGGGGGGGCGGACCGAGAATTCTTTTAGAAGCCTCTTTTGATGGGGGCAGATAGTTTAATATAACCAAAGTTTTGACAAAATTTTCCCAGTTCATTTTGTGATATTTTATTATCCTTTTTTAGTTGATTTTTAAGTTTCATATCTGTACATAATTCTAATCCAGTAATATTTATAAAACTTATGATGTCACCATAGGTTAATTGATTATAAGGAATTTTTCCTTCAAACCTATCTTTTAATTTTATTCGAACCTTTTCAGTAAATAGTATTGGTAAACCACTAATAAATTTATCATTCCAATAGTCATGATTGCAGTCTTTGTGAATCATAACTTTGTTATGATTAGAAAAGACTGTAATCATGATTATCGGAAAGAAAAAAAAATTAGTTTGAAGGAAAAAGGAGGAGTTGTTTTCATTTTCTTTCAGAATAAAATACAATTTATTCTTAACTTCTTCTTCTAATTCTAACATATTTATTTTGTCTTTCTTTTTATTAGTGGTTGGGCAGTCTTTGGCTCGATGTCTCATTTTTCCACAGCCCCAACACCAGTTAGTGTTGTTTGTTTTGAATCTATTTTTACTAGGGTCATGGTTAGATTTTTTGAACCTCTTTTTGTAGTGATGGGGTTTATTTTTCGAGCAGTCACAAAAAAATGTGAAATTTTGATATTTTTCTATATCAATATTCTAATATGACAGGTGCGATTCGGGAATTTTTTGAGGTGTTTTAATGTTTTTTTTCGTGATTTTTATATTTTTTGGACGTTTACGAATTAAAATTTTTGATATTTTTTTGGCAGTCATAAAAAAATATTAAATTTTGATATTTTATTAGTATTGATATTCTAAGGTGATAGTGCGTTACGAGATTTTTTTGAGGTGTTTTTATGTTTTTTTTATTTGTGTATTTTTCGGACGTTTACGAATAAATTTTTTTGATATTTTTCGGGCAGTCACGAAAAAAATGTGAAATTTTTATATTTTATTCGTATCGATATTCTAAGGTGACAGGTACGATTCAGAAATTTTTGAGGTGTTTTTATATCTTTTTCTTGATTTTTATATTTTTCAGACTTTTATGAATTAAAATTTTTGATATTTTTCGAGAGTGACGAAAAAATTTGAAATATTGATATCTTATTCGTATCAATATTTTAAGGTGACTGATGCGATTCGTAAATTCTTTGAAGTGTTTTTATGTCTTTTTCTTGATTTTTTGTATTTTTCGAACGTTTATGAATTAAAAATTTTGATATTTTTCGGGCAGTCACAAAAAAAATTGAAATTTTGATATTTTATTCATATCCATATTGTACAGTGACAGGTACGATTCAAGAATTTTTTGACGTGATTTTACGCCTTCTTCTTGATTTTTATATTTTTCGGACGTTTATAGATTAAATTTTTTGATATTTTTCGGGAATTCACGAAAAAATGTGAAATTTTCATATTTTTTTTGTATCGGTATTTTAAGGTGACTCGTGTGATTCGGAAATTTTTTGAGGTGCTTTTATGTCTTTTTCTTGATTTTATATTTTTGGAACGTTTACAAATTAAAATTTTTGATATTTTTTGATCAGTCACGAAAAAATCTAAAATTTTGATAATTTATTCATATCGATATTCGAAGGTGACAAGTGCGATTTGGGAATTTTTTGAGTTGTTTTTATGTCTTTTTCTTGATTTTTATATTTTTCGGAGGATTACGAATTTGAATTTTTGATATTTTTTGAGGCAGTCACAAAAAAATGTGAAATTTTGATATTTTATTCGTATCGATATTGTATGGTGACTTGTGCGGTTCGGGATTTTTTGAGGTGTTTTTATGTCTTTTTCTTGATTTTTATATTTTTAGGATTTTGACGAATTAAATTTTTGATATTTTTCGGGAAGTCACAAAAAAATGTGATTTTGATATTTTATTCGTATCGATATTCTAAGATCACAGGTGTGATTCGAGAATTTTTTGCGATATTTTTATGTCTTTTTCTTGGTTTTTATAAATTTTGGACGTTTACGAATTAAATTTTTTGATTTTTTTTCGGCCAGTCACGAAAAAATGTAAAATTTTGATATTTTATTCGTATCGTTATTCTAATTTGACTGGTGCGATTCGGGAATTTTTGAGTTGTTTTTATGTCTTTTTCTTGATTTTTATATTTTGTAAACGTTTACGAATTAAAATTTTTAATATTGTTCGTATCGATATTCTAAGATGACAGGTGCGATTCGGGAATTTTTGAGTTGTTTTTATGTCTTTTTCTTGATTTTTATATTTTGTAAACGTTTACGAATTAAAAATTTTTGATATTTTTCGGGCAGTTACGAAAAAATGTGAAATTTTGATATTTTATTTGTATCGATATTATAAGGTGACATGTGCGATTCAGGGATTTTTTGAGTTGTTTTTTTTATTTTATTTTTATATTTTCCGACGTTTACGAATCAAAATTTTTGATATTTTTCGGGCAGTTACGAAAAAATGTGAAATTTTGATATTTTATTCGTATCGATATTCTAAGGTGATAGGTGCAATTCGGGAATTATTTTAGGTGTTTTTATGTCTTTGTTTTTAATATATTTTTCAAACGTTAACGAATTAAAAGTTTTGATATTTTTCGGGTATTCAGTAAAAAATGTAAATTTTTTGATATTTTATTCGTATCGATATTCTAAGGTGACTCGTGCGATTCATAAATTTTTTGAGGTGATTTTATATCTTTTTCTTGATTTTTATATTTTTCGGACGTTTACGAATTAAAATTTTTGATATTTTTCTCATCGATATTCTAAGGTGACAGGTGCGATTCGAGAATTTTTTGATGTGTTTTTATGTCTTTTTCTTGATTTTTATATTTTATGGACGTTTACAAATTAAATTTTTTGATATTTTTCGAGTAGTCACAAAAAAATGTGAAATTTTCATATACTATTCGTTTCGACATTCTAGGGTGACTAGTCAGATTCATAAATGTTTTGAGCTGTTTTTATGTGTTTTTCTTGTTTTTATATTTTTCGTACGTTTACGAATTAAATTTTTTGATATTTCTTAGCATTCACGAAAAAATATGAAATTTTGATATTTTATTCGTATCGATATATTCTGAGGTGACATGTGCGATTTGAGAAGTTTTTGAGGTGTTAATATTTCTTTTATTGATTTTTATATTTTTGGAACGTTTACGAATTAAAAGTTTTATATTTTTTGGGCTGTCACGAAAGAATGTGAAGTTTTGATATTTTACTCGAATCGATATTCTAAGCTGACAGGTGTGACTCGAAAATTTTTTGAGGTGTTTTTATGTCTTCTTCTTGATTTTTATAATTTTTGAACGTTTACGAATTAAAATTTTTGTTATTTTTCATATCGATATTCTAAGGTGACAGGTGCAATTCGAAAATTTTCTGATGTGTTTTTTATGTTTTTTTCTTTGTTTTTATATTTTTCAGACGTTTACGAATAAAAATATTGATATTTTTTGGGTAGTTTCGAAAAATGTGAAATTATGATATTATATTCATATCGATATTCTAAGCTGATTGGTGCAATTCAGGAATTTTTTGAGGTGATTTTATATCTTTTTCTTGATTTATATATTTTTTGGACGTTTACAAAATTAATTTTTGGATATATTTCGTATCGATATTCTAAGCTGACAGGTGCGATTTGGGAATTTTTTGAGGTGTTTTTATGTGTTTTGCTTGATTTTTACATTTTTCAGACGTTTACGAATTAAAATTTTTGATATTTTTTGAGCGGTCACGAAAAAATGTGAAATTTTGATATTCTATTTGTATTGACATTCTATGGTGACTAGTGCAATTCAGGAATTTTTTGAGGTGTTTTTATATCTTTTTCTTGGTTTTTATATTTTTCAAAAGTTTACGAATAAAATTTTTTGATATTTTTCGGGCAGTCACGAATAAATATGAAATTTTGATATTTTATTCGGATATTCTAAGGTGACAGGTGCGATTCTTGAAATTTTTGAGGTGTTTTTATGTCTTTCTCTTGATTTTTATATTTTTCGGACGTTTACTAATTAATTTTTTTTATATTTTTCGGACAGTTACAAAAAAATGTGAAATTTTGATATTTTATTCCTATTGATATTCTAATATGACAGGTGCGATTCGAAAAAAATTCAGGTGTTTTTATGTCTTTCTCTTGATTTTTATATTTTTCAAACGTTTACAAATTAAATGTTTTGATATTTTTAAGGCAGTGACGAAAAAATGTGAAATTTTGATATTTTATTCCTATTGATATTCTAATATGACAGGTGCGATTCGAAAAAAAATTCAGGTGTTTTTATGTCTTTTTTTTAATATATTTATTTTTCGAGGTTCTATGAATTAAAATTTTTGATATTTTTCGGACAGTAAATAAAAAATGTTTAATTTTGATATTTTATTCGTATCGATATTCTAAGGTGATTGATGCGATTTGGGAATTTTTTGATGTGCTTTTATGTCTTTTATTCACTTTTATATTTTTCAGACGTTTACGAATTAAAATTTTTGAAATTATTCGTATCGTTATTCTAAAGTGATAGTGCGATTTGAGAATTTTTTGAAATGTTTTTATGTCTTTTTCTTGCTTTTATATTTTTCGAACGGTTACGAATTAAAATTTTTGATAGTTTTTGGGCAGTCACAAAAAATGTGAAATTTTGATATTTTATTCGTATCGATATTCTAAGGTGACTCGTGCGATTCGGGATTTTTTGAAGTGAGTTTATGTCTTTTTCTTTATTATTAAATTTTTCGAACATTTACGAATTAAATTTTTTGATATTTTTCGTATCGATATTCTAAGGTGACAGGTGCGATTCGGGAATTTTTTGAGGTGTTTTTCTTTCTTCTTCTTGATTTTTATATTTTTCAGATGTTAAAGAATTAAAAGCTTTGATATTTTTTGAGCAGTCACGAAAAAATGTGAAATTTTGATATACTATTCGTATAGACATTGTAAGGTGAATAGTTAGATTCATAAATGTTTTGAGATGTTTTTCTGTCTTTTTCTTGTTTTTATATTTTTTGGACGTTTACGAATTAAAATTTTTGATATTTTTTGGTAGTCACGAAAAATTGTGAAATTTTGATATTTTATTCGTATCGATATTCTAAGGTGACATGTGCGATTTGAAAAGTTTTGGGGTGTTTTTATATATTTTTCTTGATTTTTATATTTTTCAAACGTTTACGAATTAATTTTTTTGATAGTGTCTTGGTTGTAATGAAAAAATGTGAAATTTTGTTATTTTATTCGTATTGATATTCTAAGGTGACATGTGCGATTTGAAAAGTTTTGGGGTGTTTTTATATCTTTTTCTTGATTTTTATATTTTTCAAATGCTTACGAATTAAATTTTTTGATAGTTTCTTGGTTGTAATGAAAAAATGTGAAATTTGGATATTCTATTCGTATCGATATTTTAAGGTGACTGGTGCGATTCAAGAATTTTTTGAGGTGTTGTGATGTCTTTTTCTTGATTTTTATCTTTTTCGAACGTTTACAAATTCAAATTTTTGATATTTTTGGGGCAATCACGAAAAAATGTGAAATTTTGATATTTTATTCGTATCGATATTCTAATGTGATAGGTGCAATTAAGGAATTTTTTTATCTGTTTTTATTTATTTTTCTTAATTTTAATATTTTTTGGTCATTTACGAATTAAAATTATTGATATTTTTCAGTTATTCACGAAAAAATGTTAATTTTTGATATTTTATTCGTATTGATATTCTAAGGTGAATAGTGCGATTCAGGAATTTTTTGGGGTGTTTTAATGTGTTTTTCTTATTTTTTATTTTTTTCGGGCAATCATGAAAAAATGAGAAATTTTGATATTTTATTCATATCAATATTCTAAGGTCGCAGGTATGATTCATGATTTTTTTGATGTGTTTTTACGTCTTTTCTTGATTCTTATATTTTTCGGACGTTTACGAATTAAAATTCTTATTCGTATCGATATTCTAAGGTGACAGGTGCGATTCAGGAATATTTTGAGGTGTTTTTATGTCTCCTTCTTGATTTTTATATTTTTCGGACGTTTACGAGTTAAATTTTTTGATATCTTTCGGGCAATCACGAAAAAATGTGAAAATTTTGATATTTCATTCGTATCGATATTCTAAGGTGACAGGTGCGATTTGGAAAATTTTTGAGATGTTTCTGTCTTTTCCTTGATTTTTATATTTTTCAAACGTTTACGAAATAATTTTTTTGATTTTTTTGGGCAATCACGAAAAAATGTGAATTTTTGATATTTTATTCGTATCGATATTCTAAGGTGACTAGTGTGATTCAGGATTTATTTGAGGTGTTTTTATGTCTTTTTCTTGATTTCTATATTTTTCAAAGGTTTACTAATTAAAGTTTTTGATATTTATCGGACATTCACGAAAAAATGAGAAATTTTGATAGGGCTGAACCTCATGTCGACCCACTCCTTAGGCCATCAGTCTAGTGGTTTTGGTTTCGCGACCTCCCTCTCAGGAAAGCCGAAAACACATGGGTGGCTTTGTATTTGCAACTACAAACCCTTTAGATTAAACCACAACCACTAGGTGAAATCACCATTAAAATACATCTAACCTATCAGCAAGCAAGACCCAACAAGAATATCAACCCATATTTGCTAAATCACACCCCAAGAATGGGGGTTTTTAGCCACTCATCAAGAAATAAGAAATTATACCTAACATGATAATGAAATCAACTGGGTATAAGAAATTAAACCTTAAATTAAGCAAAGGAAAATGAATAGAGAAGACGCACTTCCAACTTGGGGAAGAAGAACTCCTTTCTTCAAGGCTCCACAAAACCCTCTCCAATCTTGAGAGAAAAATACAGAAAATACTATACACTAATAATAATTTTTACTCTAAAATGTTCCACACTAAGACTACAATTCTAACTAGTATTTATAGTTTTCACAGATTGTGCTGCGGAGGATTGGTCGGCGACATTAGTCGAGATCGCCGTTGAACTCGGTGATCCACAGGATTCCATTTCTTGTTCTTTTCAGCCCTATTTGCTCCGTTTTGCATCTAAGTGTTCATACTTCCACTAAAACTTCAAATACCTGAAACTTCAGCATTTTAATCCGGTATTGAGATAAAACAAGCATTCAAGGACACTATTTCCATTAAAATAAAGCCCTAAATGAGTTCAATTTGTGGACTCATCAAGACCCCCACTCTTTCATAAAGTGATAGTCAACCTCAATGTGCTTAGTCCTTTCATGAAACACTAGATTTAATGTAATATGAAGGGCCACTTGATTATCACACACAAGTTCCATCTGACCGATTTCTCCAAATTATAGCTCTCCTAGCAACTATTTGATCCAAACTGGCTCACAAGTTGCTACAACTATTGCTTGATATTATGATTTTGCACTAGATTGAGCAACCACACTTTGTTTCTTACTCTTCCACGGCATCAAATTACCTTATATTAAAACACAATATTCAGATGTGAAATGTCTATCAAAGGGTGATCCTTCCCAATCAACGCCTGTATATCTAGTGATACACTCATGGAATTGATCCTCAAAGTATAGTCCTTTACCAGGAGTTGACTTTATGTATCACATAATATGAAAAAATGCTTCCCAATGACTATCACAAGGGGAAGTCATAAACTGACTTACAACACTCATATGGAAAGAGATGTCAGGGCTAGTCATTTAACTTTCCAACCAGCCGTCTATACCTTTTCGGATTACTGAGTGGCTCTCCCTGTCTCAGAAGGAGTTTAACATTTGGATCCTTAGGAGTGTCAATGGGTCTACATCCCATCATTCCTATCTCCTCAAGAATTTCTAAGGCATACTTACGTTAAAAAATAACAATACCTGATCTAGACTGAGCAACCTCAATACCTAGAAAATACTTCAGTCTGCCAAGGTCTTTAGTCTGGAAATGCTTAAAGAGATGTTGCTTCAAATTAGTGATACCATCTTGATCATTTCCAGTGATAACAATATCATCAACATAAACAACTAAATTAAATAAGTACACCGATTTGGTGCAGAATGTCGATAAAACACGGAGTGATTAGCTTCACTACGAGTCATGCTGAACTCCTGAATTACTGCTAAACAATCCAAACCAGGCTTGAGGAGACTATTTCAGATCATAGCATGACTTACACAATTGACATACAAGGCTATTAAACTCCCTCTGAGCAACAAAACCAGGTGGTTGCTTCATATAGACTTCTTCTCCAAGATCACCATGTAAAAGAGCATTTTTAATGTCCAACTGATGAAAAGACCAATGACCATTAACATCCATAGATAGAAAAAGATGGATAGATGCTATATTTGCCACAAGAACGAAACTATCACTATAATCGACCCCAAATATTTGAGTATACCCTTTGATAACAAGTCAAGCCTTAAGTCGATTAACCTGACCATCTGTGGGGTGATGAAAGACGATGATAACTCAAGAAAGTATAATGTGGGTTAAAATTTCTGGTGGATCATATACTTTTTGAAGTGCAATCAATTGACTAGGAGGAGGCAAGTCCGTATTAGGAGCAGTATCTAGCACATTACATGAATCATCTAGAACCAGTGATGGGCCCATACGATGATGATAAGTCAAGAGTGGTGGCAGTACAACCATAGATGTAAAAGTAATTGGAGATTACTAAAAAATGGTATAGGTAAGATTTGAGGTATTGGTAAGGCCTCAAAGACATCAGAATGATCTAAAGATGTATAGTAAGATTGAGATTCAAAGAATGTGACATTGGCGGACATAAGGTATCAACGAAGGTCAGGTGAATAGAAACGATACCCTTTTTGAACTTGAGAGTAACCTAGAAAGACACATGAGAGCACGAGGGACTAATTTATCTTTACCAACGGCTAAGTTATGAACAAAACATGTGCTTCTAAAGACATGAGGAGGGATAGAGTAAAGATGTAAGTGAGGAAACAATATGAAATGTGGAACCTTATTCTGAATTGAAGATAAGGGCATTCAATTAATTAAATAACAAGATGCAAGGACTGCATCACCCCAAAGTGCAGCGGTACATAGGATTCAATAAGGAGAGTGCGAGCAGTCTCAATGAGATGCCTATTCTTCCTTTTCGCTACTCCATTCTGTTGAGGGGTGTACAAACAAGAAGTTTGGTGAATAATTCCTTGGTGAGTCATAAATTCATGAAACTAGGAGGATAAGTATTCTAAGGAATTATCACTACGAAAAGTATGAAGGGAAACACCAAACTGATTTTGTACTTCAGCAAAGAAAATTTTGAATATAGTAAATAACTCAAAATGATCTTTCATTAAGAAAACCCAAGTACATCTTGAATAATTATCAATGACACTAACGAAATAATGAAAACCTAATGTCCAACTAACTCTACTAGGACCCCAAATTTTAGAATTAACTAATGAAAAAATAGACTCTGGACGACCCTCAGTACTATAGGAAAATGTAGAACGAATGTGTTTTCCAAGTTGACACGACTCACAATCTAATGTGGATAACCTATACCAACTAAGTACCATTTTTTACAGCTTGGATAGACTTGGATGTCTGAAATGTTTGTGAATTAGGGCTGGAGGATCTATAACAGAGCATATTGTGAAGGAATTTGAAGAGGTAAGATAGTATACGCTTTGTGATTCATGTCTTGTGCCAACCATCTGTCCCGTACTGCGGTCCTGCATGAGAAAAACATCATCTAAAAAGGTTATGGTGCAATGTAGGGAACATGTTAAACGACTAACAGATGCTAGATAGGAGAACCAGTAACAAAGAATTGTCATGACCCAAGGTAGAACCTAGGTGTAACATGGAGTATAGGACCCCAAGAAGTCCTACATAAGCCACTTAGAATACATAAACACGATAATAGAAATTCAATGGAATTTAAAAGACAATTTCAAATCATAAGAGTTTTACAAAGTAAAACGGAAGTCTAACAACCTCTCAAGGACATCTAGTACAAAAGAGTGATCGGAACATAATTCGTACATCACATACAATCTGAAAGTAAGGACATACATTTTATAAGAATGTAGGCAAGAGTATGTGTTATTACAAAAATGTACCAAGTATGATAACAATGCATAAAACATAAGAGAAATCATGGTAAGAGGAGCTTTTCATGACATGCAATGACCAAGCTAAAACATGAGGAAAAGAGATAGAAAGTATAAGTCATAAAACATGGTCAATCCAAGCTAACATCTTCAAAACCTTTATGAGATACTTCTAGAAGTAACATAAGTTCATTATTGTGGGAGATTTACCTTTAACCGACATGCAAGACCATGTGAGCTATCAACATGAAATCCAGTGTCTACCCTAAACTGAAAAGGGGTGTCCTACTTGCCAAGATAAGACCATGAACTTCTAGCTTATGTGGATCCACTAGCTAATGTCTATCTAGACAACCTATGATGGCACGTATTTTATGAGACAGGGGTAATCGCCAGTTGTCCACTCGGTGCTAAGAATAAGTCCCACAAAATATTGATTATTCTTAACTTCCCTTATCATTAATAAGACATGGGTAACCTCCACATTTCTTTGCATTGGAGGTCATGAGTAATCGTTGGTTGCCTCATTATTAGAATAACTCCTTAACTTTGATTCATTTTAAGTGAGAAGGTCTTTCAACCTTAGAATTCTTTATGTGAGAAAACCTTTCACATTCATGTATTGAGTAATTATGTGAGAAATCCTATCACAACAATCAACCAACAACAATAACATTTACGCTTTACTCTCAAGCAAGTTACATCATAGTTCATCAATTTCATAAGAACATGCATATTTCCACAATTCACCTTTCATAGTTCAAAACCCACTTTCAATCATCAAAATCTAGAAAAAATGGGTTAAGCCTTAGTTCATGGGGATTCATCTTAAAAACATGAAATTATGTCAATTCATGAAAAACAAAATCATAAAATGATCAATTATATCAATATTGAAAGGAACCCATAACATAGAAGAAAATCCTAACTTCAATTGGGGATTTGTAACTTAAAAATTAGGGAATTGAGGAACTCTATGGAGGAAAGAGATCCTTAGATGAAAACTATCATACCTCATTGCCAAAAAACTTGACTTTAATGGTGGAATTAGAGACATGGCTTGAAACCCTAGCTTCTTCCCTCAAACTTCTAGAGAGAGAAAGATTGGAGAGGAAGATTTGTTCTTCTTTTGAGAATTTCAGAGAATGTATTGAATTAGGAGATTAAGGAGTCAGAAATTTATATTGGGCTTCTAATAGAGGGTAAGATGACACAGTATTGAGTTAGAATAATTAGGAAAAGACCCAAAAGGCAAAATCCCATCTTAAAATAACTACCTACCTTACCGACGACCTTGACCTATGGTCCGTTGGTCAGACCACAGACCGTACTGGTTGTTTATCATTTCAGTTCAGAAACTCTAAAATGGGACCACCAATGACAGACCCATGTACAGTCTGTGGGTCCACCTACGGGCCGTACATGCAAATTGTGGGTCGCACTTTTGACTCTGAAATTTCTCTAAGTGTGGAACTCACCTACGAAACCTACCTATGACTCATACATTGAACAATAGGCCATCTTGGTGAACCATAGGGAAGTGCTGGAACTTGACAAATTTTAGGAACCTAGGTTGGCCATCCGTGAAGTTGACCTATGGACCATGTGTCAGCCCAATGGGTGGCTCCATCGAAACTAGCACTAGATCATGAAAGAGCTGAATTTTCTACCTTTTTGAATCCGAAGTGTTACAAGAATAGAGTCTAGACATCAGAGAGAGGTTTGACTTTTCCAATCCCTTTTGGTTTCGTTTGGATCCCATTAGTTAAAGTAATAGAAGGAAGAGATCGAGACAAAAGTGATTTGTTACCAAATATATGATCAGAAGCGCCTGCGTCCATGACCTATTATCCAAAAGGACTAGACTTTGAAACACAAGTAAAAGAATTAACTACAACATGAACATTAGGCTAAGTAATCGAAGTTACTTGTGAAGACGTTTGCTTACTTGATTGATAATGAAGGAACTCATCATATTCTTCCTAAGCAATATGAGAACTATCGAGTGGTCGATGAGGCTGCGCAATAGATGCTACTTGTGGAAATGTTCGCTTACTTGCACGATTCCGAAGGGACTCATTATTTTCCTTTACAATAGTAGGATCATAACTGGGTGGTGGACCATACAAAATATGACATATGTCACGAGTGTGTCCAAGCTTATGACAATAACTACACTTGGATTGAAATCTTCCGAAACGACCTCTTCCTCGGTGATTCTCCATTGTTGATATATTCGCTTGTCAATGGTTTGAGATACCAAAATAGAGGAGCCAATGATGGATTACAAAACTACTTTTTGATTGGAAGGTACAGCTAGAAGAAGTAGACGAGAGAATAATTCATCAATGGTAGGTACTGCAAGACTAGTTGAATTCTGATCACGCACTGAATCATGGTCAGGAGGAAGGCCAACCGGTGTAAGAACTGGAAACAACATCTGTTTGTGCTCTTGTTGTTTATCCACATTCGTAGTGATTGACATCAATGTGTCAAATTCCTCTGTGACTGTTTGTTCCTGGCCCAAGTAAGTAGACATATCAGATTCTTGTTTCTTTAAGCTGGTCATTCTAAATATCACATCATAGAATCGGGATATATCATTAGTATATAAAGCACAAGCCTTTTTCAAAATTGAATAACAATTTTGGGACGGGTGAAGCAAAGGCATCAACTTGGAATCGATAGATCGCCATAAGAGATTACATAATTGAGCATCAACCTTCTCCAATTGTGCTTTGACTTTAATATATGTCTCACTAGCCTTTGTCTTTTCATCTACCACTCAAGCATTGTTGGTCAAGTGATCTTGAACGTCTTGACCCTTGCACCATAACTCAACCGAAGAAGCCCAAGCTAAATAGTATGAGCTTCCTAGTAATGCGTCTGAAGTGATCATAACACTTGAACTACCTATATTCTTGGAGCCAAAAATATCAATCCCTAAAGACATGTTATGAAGTTAGAGAAAAGATAAAAAAACAAAAAAAACAAATAAAACTCATCAAAACCTAGAAAAAAAGGTTCACTCACCAAAAATTTGGTTTGACTGCCGGAACTGGTCGGAATATAAAAAAATAAATAGATGGCCTGTGATCTTGGGTGTAGTTTTATGCTTAGGAACCAAATAACATCCATGTTTTGGCCAATTTATGAATCATCTTTACTCTTTGTTAGTAGTGTCTAGTCATTTGAATTCATTTAGACTAACCAATATGATTAGTTGTGTAGGTGAGGTTAAATGAAAAAACAAGCGCTGAAAAAGGCACTGGGAAGAAAGAGAGGATCCAAGCAAAAGAGCAATAAGAAAGGAGAACGAAAATGAAGAGCAAGGCATCTATGTATCCTCTCCACATCTCAGAGAGGGAATTTATTATTTGTTCGAGAATTGAAGTTGGAGGCAAAAGACTGTGTATCGTGCACGCGTCGTGGAGAAGAGATGCTCACCAACAATTGGATTTGTGAAAGCTCTCCATGCCGCGGACCTCTTTGCCAAATTTGGTCGGTTTAGATTAAATATACATAGACTCGGAATTTTATTTTTATTCTTTTTCTAGGTTTTGTAGAACGACGACTTTGGGAGATTTTTCATCTGTTCTTAGGGTTCATTCCTAAACTCTTCTCTATTCGATCTCTTTATGTTATTCAAATATCGTATAATTGAGAATCTTGATATGAGTAGTTAATTTCCCTAGTTCTAGGGTTGTCGCTACTGGATGATTGTGTTTTAGTGAGTTTAATGGATTGAACTTAATTATCACATGAATCAATCTTTTGTTCTTGTTTTAGTATTTCGTGCTTGATCACCACAAAAATAAATGTCTTGTCTTAATTGAACTCGGGAGAGAAATAAGAGGATAGAACGTGGGGGTAAAAGGAGCATGATTTTCTCTTGGATTTAGAGTTGATTTTTTATCTAGGATATGGATATACCTAGAGACCTTTCTCGATCATTTGACATGACAAAATCGTAATGCTCAAAAATTGGTTTAGCCTATCCCCGCTCAATGATGTAGTTAGGCTGCTAACTATCGTAGGCGATTAGAGGTCGGGAGACCATAATCATATAATTATCCTTGCGATCATTGATTCGATAGTTCATTAATATCCATTTTTAAAGATATTATACATGAATCCTTAATTCAGCTGCAGCCCTGGAATTCTCCTAGTCAGTGTTTGAACCTTTTTGAAATTGAATCGCATTATTTACATTTATAGGTAGATTATTAATTACACGAAAATCCACTCTACTATTCTTGATAACTCTTGTTCCAAATTGAAAGTATTGGAAATATTGAATAATTCTGATCTTGAGTCCCTGTGGGTACGACACCCACTATTAAAAATAGTCACTTTAATACTTGCACGACCATGTATACTTGTGTGTGCGTTTGGGCCAACAAGTTTTTGGTGCCGCTGCCGGGGACTTTAGAATGAGAAAGTAATTGATTTATCTAATTTGTCAAGTTAGTGAGCAAGTGTTGACAACTTGTTCTTAGCTATTCATTTTGTAGGTTGTGTTGAAACATTAAACTGGAAAACGACCAGGACTTGGTAGAGCCTCTCGCTGAACCGGAAAGATTTGTTCATTACCGAAGAAGGCAAAGACGACTCACTTACCTTGTTGCTTTTGTTGCTAGTGAACCAGTACTTCCAGTAGAAAGGGTTGAACAAGACACACCTACATTGATGGCAGAGATGAAAGTGAGAGACGTGGCCATACCACGCACCACCATCGTTACTTCATGCATTTAGAAACCTGAAGCTAGTGGTAGATTTGAATTAAAGCATGGTGCAACTATTGTACTCAAATGGACAGTTCACTAGTTTATCACATGAGGATCCACAAGTGCATATCTAGAATTTCCTCGAAATAAGTGACACTTACACTCCAACTGGAGTGAATTTTGATTACGTGAGGCTCACCCTATTCCCCTTTTATCTGATAGGGGAAGCAAAAAGATGGCTGAACTCTGAGTCAGTGAACTCCATAACATCATTGGGTGATCTTGCAAGAAAGTTCTTGATAAGGTTTTTCCCATTTGGGAAAATAGCTAAGTTAAGGAGTGATATATTGAGATTTAGACAAAAAAGAGGAGAAAAGTTGTACCAGGCTTGGGACAGGTTTAAATCTATGTTGTTAATCTATCCACACAATCATCAAGCTAACGTGGTGTTGGTCCACACCTTTATTGAAGGGTTGGAAACCAACACCAAAATTTTAATTGATTCAACTGCAGGTGGACAGGCTTGGGAGAAGACATATGCTGAGTTGTTCACTTTGTTGAACATAATTTCACAAGGCAACCCCAAGTGGAATGGAAGAGGAACCAAACCAGCAGTGCAAAAGGCTGCTGGGATGTTGGAAGTAGATGCAGTTACAACTTTTACTACCCAAATTGCTGCAATAAGGAATATGATGAACACGCACTTCATCAATCTGTCGCTAGGACAACAACAAGCTCAGGTAAATGTGGTGCAACAACCACCTACATGGTGTGAGATTTGTGGGGGTGGAGATCACAGTGTAGAGGTATGTTGAGCGAACCCAGATTCTGTTAACTTTGTAGGGAATGCACAATGAGGAGGAGGTAATCAAAATTATGGTAACTCTTACAATTCCAGTTGGCGAAATGATCCAAATTTTTCTTGGAAGGAAATCAAAATCTGACGCCACGTCAGAATCAATATAGAACCTTGAGGAATGCTTAGGGTTATCAAAAAAGGGCCAACGAGATCAGCCTAATAACCAGCAAAGTAGCATGAACACTGAGGAGATACTGAAGAAGATCATGGCTGATCAAGCTTAACTAGTTGTTGATGTGAGAAATAATCAGTTAGCAACTCAGAACTTGGAGAAATAATTTGGGCAATTTTCTAGTGCCCAAAACTTACGTCCTCAAGGAGGCTTGCCGAGAAATACTCAAAGTAAATGTGGTGGGTACGCGTAGTGGGTTGTAGTTGGAAGAGTTGGCTCTAAAGAACAGAAGTAGTGAATCTTCAGTTAAAGAGAGTGAACCCAAGGACGGTGAGAAGAATGCATAAGAGGAAAAAGTACAACCAATAGTAAAACCACCTCTACCATTTCCTCAGAAGTTTAAGAAACAGAATGAGGACGAATGTTTTGGTAAGTTTCTCTCTCTATGAAAACAAGTTAACATTAATTTGCCTCTGGTAGATGTTTTGCAGGGTATACCCAGGTATGCCAAGTATGTGAAGGAGATTGTGGCAAATAAAAGGAGGCCAACAGAGTATGAAACAATGACACTTACTGATGAATGCAATTATAGAATTCAAAATAAGTCGCCCACCAAACTGAAAGATCCTGGCAGCTTTACTGTTCATATCACTATAGGCAGAGCATTTATGTGCGAGAACTGTGTGATTTAGGGGCGAGTATAAACCTGATGCCAACATCACTGTACAAGAAATTAGGGTTGGGAAGTCCTAAACCTACCACCATTATCTTGCAGTTCGCAGATCGGTCGGTAGCTAGACCAGAAGATGTTGTGGATGATGTCTTGGTCTAGGTGGGATCACTGATATTCCTGGTAGGTTTTGTGGTGCTGAACTTTGAGCCAGATCCTGAAGTCTCGTTTATTCTTCGGAGACTTTTCTTGTCCACAAGGCGTGCTATGATAGATGTAGCAGCATGCCAATTAAACATGAGGGTGCATGACAAAGTGGAAGTGTTTGATATATACAAAGCATTGAAACTGCCGACTGTGTATGCATAGTTGTCTGCCATAACAGTAATATATCTTGCAGAAAAAGCTCATTACATCGCATCAAAGGACCCTCTGGAACGTATGTTGATGGGGCACGATATTTATCGGAATGCTAAAGCAAAAGAAATGGTGCAGTTCATGGATGTGTCAAGTGTGGGCATAGTAAGAGATAGTTGGGAGCCATTGAATAGGGTGTTGGGTCCTCCACCCAAGCCTTCGATTAAAGAAGCATCCAAACATGAGCTAAAAACGTTGCCAGCTCACCTAAGGTATGTATTTTTGGGTGAAGATAAGACCTTACATGTGATTTTGTCTGCAGATTTATCCGAACCACAGGTTGAAGCAACATTGAGTATATTGAAGAAGAGAAAAGCAGCTTTAGGCTAGCAGAGGTCAGTGTAAAACCCCATAACTTAGTAGGTTAATTAGGGCTAAGTGAGAAGGCAACAAGTCAAGGGCAAGGGGCAAGAGCCAAGGGAGAAGGGCCAATGGTGCCCCATCTTCCCAAGGAACTACCCATGAGCACGTGAGCCTTCACGTCTCGTGGTGGCCACCACCCCCCGTGGTGCCACCCATGGTGGTGAGGCAGTAGCCTGCTCGAGACTGCCCAACTTGACCTCCTCCACACGAGCCACTTCATGACTCGTGAAGGCCTTTACGGGCCGTGGGAGGGGTTGAGAGGTTGACTTAATTTTTAGGGGTTAAGGGGAAGGTTGCCTAACTACTCGATCATGACCACAAGAGACACCACGGCTCATGGAGCCTCACGTGAAGGGTATTTTACTAGACCTGTAGTTTAGGGTCAACTTCAAATGATCATATTTCTTAGCTCAAAACCAATTAGATGGGCCATGACCTATAAATTAAAGGACTCTGAGTCCTCTTTCCAACGCCGTCGAGTTTGCCCGATTCCTGACTTGACGTATCCGGGCCCTTCATCCAATACTAAGCGTCCACGGTCGTTCAATAGTAATATAACCCATCCAAGGGTTGGTATTGTTCCCACAGGAAGCGGTTTGTAATTGAGAATCAATAGAAAAGTAAAAATGTGTTCAAGTTAAATCATAACTATAGACATTAACGCGTAAAACCATGAGAAATTAGAAAGGATGACACAAGTGTCAATTATCAAAGAGACTTTTGTAAGCAATTATCAACTAAAATAACAACTAAAACAAGAATGCAAATATGGAGACGGGGTTCTTGGGATGTGATAGGAATATGGGCTAAAATACACAACCAGGTAAATGCAATTGATAGTAACTCGCTGCAAATTGGTAACTAGGCTAGACTTTAGTGGAGGTAAATTTCTCTCAAACAATTTACCCCGAATCAAATTGGTTTCTCTCGAACACCGATAAGCGGCAATGAAGCACAACCTTCGCCTTAGTCCATTCACTATCTCGAGCTGAATGTGTGGGAGAGGGTTTAAGATTCACTCTCTCGAGCTGAACCCACGACAACCCAATAACCACCGACTATCAATTCAATAGTTTGGTTTTACAACCTCTCTCTCGAGCAAGTAAACAACACAAAGATAAAATTGTATTTGCTACTACAACCCCATTTAATTCAAACACAACTACTGAACGAAATCACCTCTAAAGAGCGAATAAATAATCAATTAGCAATACCCAACAATAAATTTAACCCATATTCACAAAATCACACCCCAAGAATTGGGGTTTTAGCTAGACATAATAAAGAGATAGAAATTGATACCGAAAAGTGTTTCCATCAAATGGGTACGATAAATATTGTCTTTACACACGTCAAGGATGAAGAATTTTCAATACCCACTTCCAAATGCTTAGGAAATGGAAATCTTCAAGTCTTCAAAGCTAAGAAAAATTGTCTCTAAAAACTGAAAGTTCTCAAATGTAAAACTTAAAAATTGCATGCTAAACTAAAAATTCAAACAAGTATTTATAGTTGTCAAAAAGTGTGCTACGAAGGATCACTTGGCGCAGTTAGTCGGGATCGCTGATCCACTTGACGATCCGCCCTTTAGTCTGGTTCATCACCTTTCTGCTTTGTCCTCCAACAACTTCACACTCTGTAAGTTTGGGTGATATGGCACTGCCTCGTGGAACCATTCGACGACTCGCCGACTGCTCCTTTCTATCGCCTATTTGATTTGTCCTTCAGGGCTTGGCACACTGGAGCATTGGGCGAGACCAAGGCCATTCGGTGACTCGCCCAATGGTTTAGGCGATCCTCAAGCCGTTTTTTCTTCGTCTTTTCAGTTGCCTTGTTCCTTTTTGCCCAATAGTGTCCATCCTTTGTCTCTAACTCAAAATACCCAAAACTCAAGGATTTACAATAGTTATTGAGACAAAATATGCATTTGAGGACAATAAATTTATTAAAATCAAGCCCTAAATGAGTCCAAATCGTGGACTCATCAACAACCCCAACTTAAACTTTTGCTTGTCCTCAAGTAAAACTCAAGTTCGGTAGTTCAAAAAGGTGTCTCAAACAGTGCTACACAAGACTCAATTATGGATGCACACAAAAAGATTCAATTTACTCATGCAAGGATCAATTGTGCACTCAAAGTTTCAAGTAGTGACTCACCATTATCAATGAATTTCAAGCTCACTATACTTGCTTCAAATGTAAGTTCAAGCTCAACAAAGGTATTCAAATGCCCTCACAAAACGAATGATTCCATATTCACTCAAAGGTTCAATCATTTAAAGTTCCGGAATCTAGATCAACACTCACACTCACAAAGGTAAATACAATGTATGATTTCACCCATAGGTTTACCCTTATTTTCCAATCGACTTTTGCTTCAGCTCATTCAAGATAAAAAGGTCTTTTTCAAGGCTTGTAATGGGGATATGTGTAATGGTATGGTCATTTAAGCTTATAGGCTGAAAATCCTCATGAAATGTGATGTGAACAACACCTTCTTTCCTTCTCTTTATCAATTTCATTCAATCTCAAAAGTCACCTCTTATTCATCTTCCATGAGTCATTGGAAACCCCATTTTCTTTGTATTTCCACAACTTTATTTCACGTACTTTTTTTTCTTTTTCTCTTTTTTTTTTTTCATATGGAGGGGTTCCATTTTTCTGAAAACATGGGAACAATGGACTTCTTTGCATTTACTTGATCTGCCTTCTCTTTTCACCACACCCCCAACTTAGGCTTTTGGCCTAAGTTGACTATTCAAACAAACCACATATCATGAGGATTATGGGTAATGGATAAGGAAAGGTTACAATATTACCAAGTATCTTCCAAGAAAAGGTCAAGGCTCAAAGAGTGCTCAAAAGTTGGTTCACACTCTTTAAAGTTGCCTAAGATCATCTCAAGAAATTTCATCAATTAGTCAACCGGACCAACGGGGAAAATTCTAGGTGTCATCACACATGGTTCACGGTAAGCTCATCACACAAGACATTGACACCAAAGTCAAACAAGACTCCACACTTTTGCTAGTGTGCAATGTTCATCACAAGAGACTCAATTCGATAATTGGCTAGTCACAACGAGATGCAAACAGTTCACATATTGTCTATTCAACTACAATTGGCCTCGTAGTAGCTGCACATTAATTTATGTTCGATTATGAGCACTATATGAGTCATTGGTATTGATCAAAATGGTACTCAAATTTGCACGAGAAAACCACATTCAACACATACAAGAGGTGGCAAATTTTTTTGGAAGGGTCAAAACTCATTTGCAATTAAAATACGGAGCCACAACCTCAAGCATCCGCATAAAGCAGTGTATAACACAATTTAAGTTCATTGCTCAAATGTATAAACAAAAACAGAATTACGAAAGTCACACAAAAGGTGAGCCTCACCCCACCACAAATAAAAACATTTGACCTCAAATGCAAACGAAAATATCTGAAAGTAAAATAAAATAAGACAGAGAGGGAGGTAAAGAGGGGATTCTGTCTATGCAGTCGCTCCATCTGTCTGGGCATCAGTGCCCGATGCATCTGTCTGGTCTTGGGTCTCAGTACCCAGGGTCCTTTCAAAAGGAACAATAGCACCAGACTTATCAAGAGTTGCTACAAGTGTATCTGCCAAAAATCTTCGAAGAACTGTATACAATCCCCAAGCCCATGAAGGGATAGAGGAGTCTCGGGAGGTAGTCTCCCTGCCAGAACTGGGATTTTTACCCTTGCCTTTGTTTCGAGGTGAAGGTTCTTGTTTGCCCTTTTTGGGAGGATTCGACCTTCCTTCATTCAATTTGAAATTCCGGGCTCTTATCAGTCTGGGTGGCATGATTCTTCCAACAACTTTAGGTCTAGCCATGTCTGCAAAGCTTCGAGACAAAGTTAGAAAATATTCGACAAAAACACAGAAAATTAGTTGCAGCCAAACCCGCAGAACTCTTTTGGCAAATCGGCGACATCACTCGGCGATCAAGGGTTTTCTCGCCGAGAAGTACAATGCCAAAAGGATACATGGGTGCAGACAAAGGCGAGAAAGAACTTGTTTGGCGAGTCGCCGAGTGCCATTGGCGTTCTCAGACTTCTCGTCGAAAGTCAGAGAGCCAAGCAACACAGTTAGCATGAAATTAAAAGTGAGATGGAGAACTTCGGTGAACTGCCGAGTGGTTTGGCGAGCTCGACCCAACTCGCCAAATGACCTAACGTGCCTACTTTCAACCCAACTTCTCGAATTCAACCCCGCAACCCCTGAAAACACAATTAAAGCATGCACAACATAAATTCAAACAAGACCTATAACATACAAGCACTACCCACAAAGCTTTAATATATTTCAATGTGCCATGCTACGGAATTTCAACAACCAAAACACTACGGGAAATATATTCGAATTAAAATAGGTATTCAGGCATACTAATCCTATCAGAGAGGCCCAGTACACAACAACACGTAAGAGTCCAAAATGTCAAAAATAAACTCGGGGATCGGGAAACCAACCTTTAATTCTGATTAAGTTAAGATTGAATCGCTAGGCGACAATGTAATCCAAAGTCCGAGCACCAATCAACAACTAAAATACTCTAAAAATGCAAGGAATATAGAAACTAGATTGCGGATGTGAGTTTGGGAAGATAAAAAGTGAGGGAAAGTGAATGAATTTGAAACTTTTAAACCTTTGGCTTGAAAATCCATCCAGTTCACGCCCATTCGACGACATTATTCATGCTCTCCGAGCTACTCGGCGACGCGCTGAGTAGTCATTCACCTCGCCGAATTTTTATAGAACCTCCAGTTATTGTGAGGATCCAAACGGCGATCTCCGTCAGGATCGCCGACGTGGTTGGTGACTCGCCAATATTTTCCTGGGTTCGCCAAATTTTATAGACTCCAATGTAAAATTATCTTGAGTCTGACGGCGATTTGGGTCGGGGTCGCCGACCTCTTCAGCGATTTGCTGAATGGACATGATGCCCGCCAACCTGCACTTTTCGAACACTTTCCACACTTCCACCTACACAATCAACACACCATTATTTTATCAAAGCAAAATAAAGCAATAAAGGGGTCTTGGGTTTCCTCCCAAGAAACGCCTTAGTTAATGTCGCGGCACGATGCAAGTCCACCTTCAAACCTCATTCTTGGGGTTAGCCATAGAATCACTAGGCAAACCCCCCTGCTGTCTCGAGTTGAGATGAGATGATATATGATCCATTTGGGTCTCCAACTGCTTGATCGACACTGAATGGGAGGTGACGGTTTGGCTAAGGGTAGACACATCTTCTTTCATTTCTTTTAAAATCTTGTCTGACCCTTCAACTTTGTTGAGGATACGAGAGAGCATATCCTCAGACCGACCACCTTTCAAATCTTTCAGCTTTTGGTGCTCATGGGGGGCACATACATATCCTTAGCCCCATCCTTCCAATTCGGATTACAGTCCCTCCATTCACGATATCAATCTTTCCAACCTTCATCCCTAGCCCAACCTTGGTTACCACCCTGCCTCGGGTAGTTTGAAAGATAGCCACCGTCTTGGTTGGCTAGGAAATTTACCTCTTCATTATACAAGGCTTCAAATTTGGACTCATCCAGATTAGTACACCCGACACCCACGACATTGACACCTTGAGCACCAGCTCCCATGACATTTTTAGACAAAATATCAAGTAGTGTCATGATATTGGCCATGTTTTGGTCCCTTTCTTGGTCCTTCTACATTTGTTCCTTAGTTAACTTGAATATGAGAGGGGAGACCTGATCTTCACGGGTATACCACGCCCTATTTATGGTAGTCATGCCATCCAAGAGCTGAGCCGCTATCACATAAGGTTGCTGCATCAAACCTCCCAGACAGAGTTGGTCAGCAACACCCTTATTTACCGAATCCAAACTCCGGTAAAAATACTACAGCAATACGTTGTCAGGCAAGCCATGGGTTGGGCATTGAATCACCAACTTTTTGAATCGCAGCCAAGTTTCATGAATAGGCTCACCTTTTAGACACTTGAAGCTCTAAATGCTGTCTTGAAGAGTCATCATCTTCGAGGGGGGGAAATATCGCACTTGAAATGCGGTGACCAACTCCTCCCACGAAGTGATTGATTCACGTGGCAATTCAGCCATCCACTTGCACTCCTCTCCCATCAAAGAGAAAGGGAACAACCGAACCGATTCTTGGGAGATATTCTTGAAAGAGAATGGTCCGCATACATCCACAAAGTTTCTAATGTTCTCATAGGGATCCTAATGAGCAAATTTGCTGAAAAGCCCTTTTAGTTGCAAGAGTTGCAACATAGTACTCGTGATGTGGAACACCGCATTCCCTTCGGCCGGAGGTAAGAGAATGGCACCAATACCGTCCATAAGATGGGGGTCATTAGCTTGAGGCTCATTGACATCATTAAGATTTCCGAAGTTATCTTGATGGCCTACTTGGCTGCCATTGCTGCCGTTTACGCTCATACTTCCTATTCACAACACAAACAAGCAAAACACACAGCTAAAAATTAAATAAGTAGAGCTATAACTAACAAGAACAAAATCCAACTTAACTAAAAATTCTCAATTAACACCACTCCCCGACAGCGGTGCCATTTTGACTTGACGTATCCGGGCGCTTCATCCAATACTAAACGTCCACGGTCGTTCAATAGTAATATAACCCAACCAAGGGTTGGGATCGTTCCCATAGGGAGTGGTTTGTAATTGAGAATCAATAGAAAAGTAAAAATGTGTTCAAGTTAAATCATAGCTATAGACATTAACGCCTAGAAACATGATAAATTAGAAAGGGTGACACAAGTGTCAATTATCAACTAAAATAACAACTAAAACGAGAATGCAAATATGGAGACGGGGTTCTTGGGATGTGATAGGAATATGGGCTAAAATACACAACCGGATAAATGCTATTGATAGTAACTTGCTGCAAATTGTTAACTAGGCTAGACTTTAGTGGGGATAAATTTTCTCTCAAACAATTTACCCCGAATCAAATTGGTTTCTCTCGAACACCGATAAGCGGCAATGAAGCACAACCTTCGCCTTAGTCTATTCACTCTCTCGAGCTGAATGTGTGGGAGGGGTTTAGGATTCACTCTCTCCAGCTGAACCCACGACAACCCAATAACCACCTACTATCGATTCAATTTTTTTGGTTTTACAACCTCCCTCTCGAGCAAGTAAAAAACACGAAGATAAAATTATATTTGTAACTACAACCCCATTTAATTCAAACACAACTACTGAATTAAATCACCTCTAAACAATGAATAAACAATCAATTAGCAATAACCAGTAATAAATTCAACCCATATTCACAAAATCACACCCCAAGAATTGGGGTTTTAGCTAGACATAATAAAGAGATAGAAATTGATACCGAAAAGTGTTTCCATCAAATGGGTACGATAAATATTGTCTTTACACACGTCAAGGATGAAGAATCTTCAATTCCCACTTCCAAATGCTTAGGAAATGGAAATCTTCAAGTCTTCAAAGTTAAGGAAAATAGTCTCCAAAAACTAAGTTCTAAAAACTGAAAGTTCTCAAATGTAAAACTTAAAAATTGCATGCTAAACTAAAAATTCAAATAAGTATTTATAGTTGTCAAAAAGTTTGCTGCGAAGGATCCCTCGGCGTAGTTAGTCGGGATCGCCAATCCACTCGGCGATCAGCCCTTTAGTATGCTTCATCGCCTTTCTACTTTGTCCTTCATCAACTTCACGCTCTTTACCTTTGGGTGATATGGCACTGCCTCGCAGAACCGTTCGACGACTCGCTGACTTCTCCTTTCTACCGCCTATTTGATTTGTCCTTCAGGGCTTGGCACACTGGAACATTAGGCGAGACCAAGGCCATTCGGCAACTCACCCAATGGTTTAGGCGATCCTCAGGCCGGCTTTTCTTCATTTTTTCCACGGCCTTGTTCCTTTTTTCCCAATAGTGTCCATGCTTTGTCTCTAACTCAAAATACCTGAAACTCAAGGATTTACAACAATTATTGAGACAAAATATGCATTTGAGGACACTAAATCTATTAAAATCAACCCTAAATGAGTCTAAATTGTGGACTCATCAATTCCCATCTCGGAGTAAAAAATTATGCCCAAAATAGTGAAGCACTGTCAGGCTGAAAATTCTTCACGACCTGTTTGACGGGCCGTGGTGATGATGACGATCCGTGAAGGCGTCCTTCATGCCATTTCGGCAGTTTCCAGTCAAGGAACTTCTTGGGTCTTTTCCCAATTATTTTAACTCAAAGATATGTCGTTTTTCCCAAGCCTAGGACCTATACATAAGTCATTTTAATCCCAAAACCCACCCAATTAAGTCATTTATTCCAAAACCCAAATAATTCCAAAAGTTCATCCTCTCCAAAAATTCTTTCTCTAGACAACTCAAAGAAGAAGAAGAAGAAGAAGAAGAAGAAGAAGAAGAAGAAGAAGAAGAAGAACAGGGTCAAGCTAGGTCAAGTCAAGACTCCATTGTTTCATTCTTTCTAGGCTTTATAATCAAGGTATGATGGCTTATTCAGTCATGGATCCTTTTCATCCATGAAGCCCCCATATTTCCCTAATTGTGAAGATGACTCCTCAATTCTAGTTAGGGTTCCTTCCTATATTGTGGATATTGTTGTATGTTGATCCAATTGAGTGGATAATGGTTGTTTATGATGTAATTGCATGATTTTAGTACAATTATACATGTATTCTTGATTAACCTAAAATTCTAGGGTGAAATTGATATAGTTTGGTTTTATGCCATGAAAGGGGCAATTGAGGTCTTAGAGGTGACCTTCTAAGATTGATGAATTATTTTATGAATTGCTTGAGATCAGAGCATGAATTGTTTAAAAGTAAAGCTTGTAAACATGAATTAATTAGATTAGGGCTTATATGATGAATCATGACTAGTAATGATTGAGATTGAGCCTTTATGATGAGTTATTATTAGAATTGCTTAAGAATGAAGCTTGTGACTAGAATGCCTTGTAATCTAGGTATGTATGATGATTGAAAAAGGTAAAGATTTGAGAGTAAAGCTTGTAGTCATGAATGTTTAATACTAGGGCTTTGAGAGTAAAGCTTGTAGTCATGAATGTTTATTACTAGGGCTTTGAGAGTAAAGCTAATATGATGAATTAGGTATGTTAAGGCTTTAAGAGTGAATCTTATATAAAAATGGTAGACTATTAAATAGAGTTGTTTTGGAAGGACTTTACCCATCTGATCTACCTCATGAATGCTTGAAGGCATGAAGTTATAGAATCACATGAGTTAGAATGATATCCATGTCTAGTGCTTGAACCCTAGGTGTGAGGATTGAAAGTAAGTCTTGAAACTCAAGGAGGGGAAGTATGAGACTATGCTTGCAGTAATTGAACTACTTGAATTATGATTATATCCATGTCTAATGTAGTCATTCTAGATGTGTTGATTTGATATGAGCTTTGACCTACAAAGGGAAAGATATGATATTATGCATGTTTTATGAAGGTTATGTACATGCTTTAAGAACACTTTAAGAGTAAAGTGAATATGCTCATGATCTAGTTGTTGTGTTAATTGAAAGGTTATTCTCATAATACACACTTGTGCATGAATATGATATGTTGTGAAAGGTTTTCTCATAATATAGTGATTCTAAGGTTGAAAGGCTTTCTCACCTATTGAATCTATATGTAGACATGGACGGTGAAAGGTTATTCTCACGCATGATCTAATCACCTATAGTATGAGTTTTGCAGGATTGAGTGTCAAGACATTCTTCCAAAAATATGAACTTAAGTCAAGACTTAATATGAACTTAATGGGAATTATGGTTAGCACTGATGTGCCACGAAATCTTGGCACATTTGATTCTTGAAAACTAAGGATAAATACTAGAATAGAGTGTATTTATGTAGATATGATGTGTTTGGTAGTGTTTGTACAAGTAAAACAGGTGGACGTGAAAGAAGAAAGAAAAGAAGAAAATGCAGAGTGAAAGTGAACTGAACCAAGTGAAGATCACAGATGCCTTGACGGGTCGTGAAGATCATGACTGATCGTGATAGGGATCATGAATTAGAACCAGTGAGGAGGCATGGAAGAATTACATTTTGGTGGACCAAAGTAAAGACCACGGATGACTTCACGGACCGTGGTCCTTACAACGGTCCGTTGTAGTGTCCGTACAGTTGAATCACTGAAGAGACCTTGAGAAGCTGAAGATTGATCTGGCCAAGTGAAGACCACGTGCACCTATACGGACCGTGGCTAGTGTCACGAACCGTGGTGATGACCGTGATGAGATTCCAGTGTGTTTAATTCAGAAGTGTTTTACTAGCATTTATTCGAATTGTAATTATATTTCCTAATTTTACGTCATGTTCTTTGTCTGTGTCTCTTACAGGTGAGTTCGATAGTGTATGCCAAATACCAGAAGTAAAGGAGCTCCACTGATTCCTTATGACCTAAAACTTTGGAAAATTATCCTCAAGATGGTGAATGCACAAGAACTTGAGGCTTAGAGACAAAGACTGGGACTGGAAGTTGAAACCGCTGCAAGAGGTACTCAGCAGGATGCTGGGAACAACCAGCCTAGGGTGGTGGAAGAAAACATAAGAGTGGATGAACTAATTCCTCCCCACCGCCAACCACTAGCTCCAAGGGGTCGACCACAACACCCAGCTCACATGATGTACGAAGAGGATGACTTAGACTTGGATGGAGCTGGAGCTATTGGAGCGATAGTATTACCTGTACTACCTCTAGGTGTAAAATTCATTATTACTAGCACCATGATTCAGTTGTTGAATTTGAAGGGTATGTTTAGAGGTGCAACTGGTGATGATGCGAATCAACATTTAATGAACTTCGTGGCTATATACAAATCACAAGAAATTCCTGGGGTTATTCAGACAACCATGAGGTTAAGGCTGTTTCCATTCTCCCTCACTGGGGAGGCTACAAAATGGCTGAATGAGATACCAGATGACTCAATTAGGACCTGGAATGACCTGAAGGAAGCTTTCTTGGAACGATTCTATCCTGAATCGAAAGTGTGGCAGATGAAAGATGAAATAAGTGCACAAAAGCAACTACCAGGGGAAGCAATGCATGATACTTAGTGGTGATTCAGCCAAAAGATGAAAAAGTGTCCAAACCATGGTCTCACTTAGAGACATTTGAAACAAGCCTTTTATAGATCACTTTATTATGTTACAGAGCTTGTTGTTAATGCAGTTTGTGGTGGATCATTCATGAAGAAGTCTCTTGTGGAAATCATGTAGCTAATGGATGAAGTAGCCAAGAACAATAGAGCATGGAACACCAGGGATGCTGAAGTGGAAGATCTAGGAATCATTTTTGGGGTATCAGCTGAACAAATGATAAGAGAGGAGAAAGGACATGGCTCATATGTGAACTCAGATGGACCTGCTCACAAAACATATCATGGCAGGGTCTGAGAAGGTGAATGCTGTAGGGACTCTGAACAAGTATGAATGTTAGGACATCTATCACGACTCGAGAGCACCCCCTAGTCGTAACACGGCGTAATCGACCCCGAATGGGTCTTATACAGGCCTCATAACATTCATTCATCGCATAGGTAATAAAAATAGTACGGAATTAAAACTTTTTATTCAAAAACCATACAATCTATCATTTCAAAAGCATTTAAATGCAAGCGGAAGACAAACGTCACACATGACCATCTTAGATAAACTTTAACAAGATAGGGTCACGACCCTTTACAATCGAAGTCTTAACAAAAGTCTTAAAACATAAGAAAGACTAGAAACATAAAGTCATTGTCCTCGGTCTATGAGGACATACCAAAAGATGTCTTGAGAGAACTCTAATCCCAAGCTTCACTAGAGAATGCAATCACTTGCCGGAACCTACACTTTTAGTAAAAATAAGAGAGTATGGGTTAGCACACAAAAATGTACCAAGTATGATGACCATGCAAAAACATGCTTTAAAAGGGACATTTTGGTTGGAAACCATGCATCAAGTCAGTTTTTAGAAATATCATGAACAATAGCATCAGCGACATTAAATACCAATATAATCATCATACAAGTCAAAGCATCACATTTAAGTAATATCAACATGTAACATCTTCACCATCACGTTTAACCTTCACCTCAAGTACCCCTCATGCTATACCTTGTGTAATGTGTGGATAGCGTCCCATACCACCATCCACACTAATGCACCACATTAAGGTAACCAAAAGTGAACTTACCATTCCTTTCTATTCACTTTTGGACAATATCCACACATAAGAGAAATAACATTTCATAAGACATGACAAGGGAAAATACCTCATAATAAAACCCAAGTATAGCATGCATCATCACATTAACCATTTACGAGTCAACATTTTTCATTTGATTCATTTAGGACACATTAACACATAGTCATTAATACTTAGAGAACTCACTATAGCCCTCTTGAAGCCTACTCGTGCAATGTATGGATAGCATCCCATACTACTACCCACATTTCATAGAACTCCTCATGAAACTACAATTCACATCTCACATTATGGGAATAAGCGTTTAACAGACAAAGACCATGAGAGCTAAATCATGGAATCCAGTGTCACGAAACCCCACACCGTAGAAGGTGGTCAAGTTTCCTAAGGAAGACCGGTATTTAGCTTAAGTGGATCCACTAGATATCCTATGTGGGCACATAGTTATGGGACAAGGAGGTTGCTACAAGATACTCCGCCTCAACTTATGAATGATCATCCACCCCAAGAGATTGCTACTAGATACCCTGCCTCAACTCATGGATGAGTATCCATCACATTCAATATCCTATCAGTAATTTGCCTACATTCCCATAGAGTAGTTAACATTCATTACATTTAAGGGATAAGAGATTGTAACCAGACAGTCCTCCTCCACTCATGGATGAGCATCCATCTCAAGAGATTGCTACTAGATACTTCGCCTCAACTCTCGAATGAGCATCCATCCCCAAGGGATTGTTACTAGATACTCCTCGTCAACTCCCGGATGAGCATCCATCCCATCCCAACATTCATTGAATAGCTGATAGATTCAAAGATGAGAAAAGCTTTTCAACTAAGAATCCCATTATCATTCGTTAGTGTAAAATCGAGAATATCCTTTCAAACAACATATCATTATCATTCATTAAAGTACAATTGAGAATAGCCTTTCAATAAGTACTTCATCATTAAGATTATCATTGACCTTCATTCAAGTGTGTGTGTTTATGTGAGAACATCCTTTCACATAATCACCATCATTCACAAGTGTTAATAGAGAGATTACATTCAATCCTAACACATTTAGCTTTTAGATATGATCATCATTCATTCACTTAGGTAACACACATGCTTCACATCACATTCATGTATACAACAACATGATAATACTCCAATTCCTCACACTATGCCTTCAAGGCCATGATCACAACATTCAAAGTAATTAAACACCTCTACCTTTCAAGAGGATCAACAATTCTACTACAATTCTACTATAACAAGTAATTAGGTCAAACTTGCCCTTTCAAGGCTATGATCACAATTCCTCAAATGACCAACCATGCATCACAATTAGGCATAGATGATGATACATTTTAATAATCTATATTACTTTAGGCATAAATCATCAATCATTCATTCATAATCATCAAACCCACTTAACAAAGCCAAATTTTGGAAGTTGAGAGAAATCATGGGTTCAAAAAGTAGAATCATCTTAAATCACCAATTAAACTTCAATAAAATCATGCTTGATCATTTGAAAACGTTTGATGAAGGAACCCATGAGATTGAGTAAAACTTAGGGTTTTGAGAAACTTGAAAACTTTGAAAACTTCTTTGAAATGGACTCTAGGGTGAAAGATAACCCTATATAAAGGATCACCATACCTTATAATTGAAGAAGAAATACCTTTAAATCATCAACCCTAGCTTGATCTTTACCTTGATCTCCAATGGAGTTTCTAGAGAGAACTTTTTAGGAGAGAAGGGTTTTGATTTTGAAGACTTGAAATAATGAGGTCTAATTAAGTTTTAATACTCTTAAAATATCTAAATAAACCCAAAATAACCATCCATACACTTTAAAAGACTTGGGGTGAATTTACCAATTCACCCTCAATTGGCTGTGTCACTTGACTGCAAACCAGGTCTCATTTACGAGACCCCTATCCACGGACCGTGGATGGGTTGACGGACTGTACTGGTCTACCGTCAATGGTGGCTGTGGCAAGGTTTTGGGGGACATGACCCATGGAGGACATCGATGGGGCGTAGATGGACCTACAGAACGTGGTCCCCTTCCTTGGTCCACAAAGTTGGGGCAGCCTTGAGGTTTTCAATGGGTCTTGGGGGTCAGACTTAGGGTTCTCCTCAAGGACCCCTAGGGTTGTCCAAGGGGAGTCGTACCTTGAAATTTAACCCCTAAAACCTTCAACCTTGACTCAAGACAACATACAACAACATCAAACCTCACACTAAACTCAAACTCACACACGTTAGGCTCTAGTTTCATTAGTTCATTTTTAGGGTCGTTACATTATTCCCCACTTAGGAACATTCTTCCTCAAAAGACACTTTAAACTCATAAAGGGAAACGACTCAAGACTAGCAGCCCACAATCATGTATACAACATCAATATAAATGAATAAACATCGGGGGAAACATCCACTCCACATCAATCAACTCAAAACACAACAAGAAGGTAGGAACTACATCTACAAACTAATTATGCACCAAAACTAACATTTCTCATTTCGTTGGAGGAACTTCCTTCTCCAAGTCACATCATACATATCACAACATCATTAAGAACATTCTGCAATTACTCTAAAAAGCACAATTAGGCATGTTCAACATTAGACGTCATGAAGCATATAGACAATTCAAACTAAATGCACATTAACATGAGGGATATAAATAATGAAAACTCATTTTCTCATTTAAAAAAATTATTCAACTTGATCATGCATTACCTAAGGAGACCATGGAAACACAAATTCACACATTACTCCAAAACATGAAATAAGCTATAAAGGACTCTTGGTCTCAAGCTTGAATATGAATCGAAAGAAAGAGATAAGGATATCAACACTCTGCACAACCGACTGTTCAACATTCTATCCCCCACTTAAGGGTAAACCCAACTCAGGCTAACATGAAAAAATACATAAGAACCTCATCACAACAAAAGGGAACTATAACTTACTGGTACTTTCTTCAGAATTAGCCCCTTTGTCCTTGTTAGCTTGAAGCACATAAAAACGATTCTTCCTTAGAGAAATAGGATCCGGGCCCTCAAGAGAAGTTTGCTTATCCTCCCTTTCTTTTGCCGAGAGTGTTGGGAAATATCTCATCTTATGCCCCTTCTTTCCACACCCAAAGTACCCATCCGTGCCGGCAAGGCACTTTCCCAAATGCTGCTTTCCACACTATGCACATCTAGGCCTCTCAAAAGAAAACCCACTTTCATTCTCTCCCTGAGGTTTAGGGTTAGACACCCTATCATTGTTGACCTTGGGGACTATTGGTTGTAGAACCTCGTTTTGGACATTGATTGACCTTGATCTTCGGGCCTAGCCCTTTTCACCTCTCTATTCACTTTCTTAAGTTTTGTTTCCTCAATTTTTTTAGAATATATCATGAGCGTTGAAATATCCATGTCATGATGGAGCTTTGTCATACGACATTCTTCTTCCACCAAACGAGACACTCCCATCACAAACTTATTCATTCTATCCCTAGAATTTGCCACTAAGATTGGAGAATATTTTGAGAGTTGGGTGAACTTGAGAGAGTACTCCTTCACACTCATACCCCCTTGATGAAGGTTCATGAATTCTACCACTTTTTGTTCCCTCAACTCTAAGGGGAAAAACTTATCAAAGAATGCCTCCTTGAACACATCCCAATTTATGGGACCCGCTCCTACTGGCCTCTCACCTTTACATTGTTCATACCTAATTTGAGCCATATCTTTTAGTTGGTAGGTAGCGAGTTCCGCCTTCTCCTCCGAAGACACCCCCATTGCACTCAGTGTCTTGCTAACCTCATCAATAAATCTTTGGAGACCTTCTTCTACTTTGGAACCTAGAAATTCTTGGGGACTCATTCTAGAGAAATCCCTCAATCTTAATGCCATAGAACTTTCATTAGCATTCACTCTAGGCCCCACATCCCTATTTGATTGGGCCGTCATGGCTTGAGCTTGAGTAGTTATGGCTTGAGCCATCATCAATTGAGCCAACCTAACTTCCTCATTGGTCATAGCCAGGGGATCCACCAAAACTTGATTTCCTTGGTGCCTAGAGGAACTTGGGGAGGAACTCCCCCATCCACATTCTCCTTCTCTACCCTCATTGGGTTAGCCTTTTTATTCATATCCTATAAACACAAGAGAAGGCTTAAGAAGAAAACACTTATAGATCTAAAACTCTAAGGAACAACTTCAAGAATATGAAAGAACTATAACTTCTAACGTCATATGGCCTCTCGCTCATAGATGTGTCGCGACTCACACCGATAAATAAGACTCTAAAGACGTGGCTTATGAGACATCAATCCTAAAAAACCATTCCCAAAACCTTATGCTCTGATACCATGTTTGTCACGACCCGTGGGCACCCCCTAGTCGTAACACGATGTACTCGACCCCGAAGGGGTCTTATACAAGCCTCATAGCATTCATTCATCGCATAGATAATAAAAATAGTACGAAATTAAAACTTTTTATTCAAAATCCATACAATAAATCGTTTCAAAAGCATTTGAACACAAGTAGAAGTCTAACGTCTCACGTGGCCAACTTAGACAAACTTTAACAAGAAAGAGTCACGGCCCTTTACAATCGAAGTCTTAACAAATGTCTTAAAACATAAAAAAGACTAGAAACATAAAGTCCTTCTCCTCGGTCTATGAGGACATACCAAAAGTTGTCTTGAGAAAACTCTAATCCCAAGCTTCACTAGAGAATTCAATCCCCTGCTAGAGCCTACACTTTTAGTAAAAAGAAAAAAGTATGGGTTAGCACACAAAAATGTACTAAGTATGAGGACCATGCAAAAACATGCTTTAAAAGGGACATTTTGGTTGGCAACCATGCATCAAGTCACTTTTTAGAAATATCATGAACAATAGCATAAGAGACATCAAATACCAATATAATCATCATGCAAGTCATAACATCACATTTAAGCAATATCAACATGTAACATCTTCAGCTTCACGTTTAGCCTTCACCTCAAGTACCCCTCATGATATACCTTGTGCAATGTATGTATAGCGTCCCATACCACCATCCACACTAAGGCACCACATTAAGTTCACCAAAAGTGAACTTACCATTCCTTTCTTCTATTCACCTTTGCACAATATCCACACATAAGACATATAACATTTCATAAGACATGACAAGGGAAAATAACTCATAATATAACCCAAATATAGCATGCATCATCAGATTAAGCATTTAAGAGTCAACATTCTTCATTTGATTCATTTAGGACACATTAACACATAGTCATTAGGACTTAGAGAACTCACTATAGCTCTCTTGAAGCCTACTCGTGCAATGTATGCATAGCATCCCATACTACTACCCACTCTTCATAGAACTTCTAAAAAAACTAAAATGCACATCTCACATGATGAAAATAAGCTTTTACCCGACATAGACCATGAGAGCTAGATCATGGAATCCGGTGTCATGAAACCCCACACCGTAGAAGGTGGTTAACTTGCCTAAGTAAGACCGGTATTTAGCTTAAGTTGATCCACTAGCTATCCTGTGTGGGCACATAGTTATGGGACAAAGAGGTTGCTACAAGATACTCCGCCTCAACTCATGTATGAGCATCCACCCCAAGAGATTGTTACTAGATACCCCACCTCAACTCATGGATGAGTATTCATCTCATTCGATCTCCTCTCGGTACTTAGCCTACATTCCCATAGAGTAGTTACCATTAATTACATTTAAGGGATAAGAGATTGTTACTGGACACGCTGCCTCAACTCATTGATGAGCATCCATCTCAGGAGAGTGCTACTAGATACTCCGCTTCAACTCCCGGATGAGCATCCATCCCCAAGGGATTGCTACTAGATACTCGCCTCAACTCCCGGATGAACATCCATCCCATCCCAACATTTACTATATAGCTCATAGATTCAAAGATGAGAAAAGCCGTTCAACTAAGAATCCCATTATCATTCGTTAGTGTAAAATCGAGAATATACTTTCAATCAACACATCATTATCATTCATTAGAGTACAATTGAGAATAGCCTTTCAATAAGTACTTCATCATTAACATTATCAGTGGCCTTCATTCAAGTGTGTGTGTATGTGAGAATAGCCTTTCACATAATCACCATCATTCAAAAGTGTTAATAGAGAGATAACATTCCATCCTAACACAATTAGCTCCTAGACATGGTCTTCATTCATTTACTTGGTCACACAAATGCTTAACATCACATTCATATATACAACAACATAATAATACTCCAATTCCTCAAACTATGACTTCAAGGCCATGATCACAACAATCAAAGTAATTAAACACCTCCACCTTTCAAGTGGATCAACAATTCTAATACAATTTTACTATAACATGTAATTAGGTCAACCTTGACCTTTCAAGGTTATTATCAGAATTACTCAAATCACTAACCATTCATCACAATTAGGCATAGATGATACAAATCAATAATCTAAATCACTCTCGGAATAAATCATCAATTATTCATTCATAATCATCAAACCCACTTAACAAAGCCAAATTTAGGAAGTTGAGAGAAATCTTGGGTTCAAATAGTAGAATCATCTTAAATCACCAATTAAACTTCAATATAATCATGATTTATCAATTGAAAACGTTTGATGAAGGAACCCATGATATTGAGTAAAACTTAGGGTTTTGAGAAACTTGAAGACTCTGAAAACATTTTTTAAATTGACTCTAGGGTGAAAGCTAAACCTAGATAAAGGATCACCATACCTTATAATTGAAGAATCCCACGAAATTGAAGAGGAAACACCTTGAAATCCTCAACCCTAGCTTGAACTTGACCTTGATATCCAATGGAGTTTCTAGAGAGAACTTTTTAGGAGAGAAGGGTTTTGATTTTGAAGACTTGATATAATGAGGTCTAATTAAGTTTTAATAATCTTAAAATATCTAAATAAACCCAAAATAACCGTCCATACACTAACAAAACTTGGGCTGAATCTACTAATTCATCCCTTAATTGGCCGTGTCACTTGACAGCAAACCAGGTCTCATTAATGAGACCCCCATCCACGGACCGTGGACGGGTTGACGGGCCGTACTGGTCTTCCGTCAATGGTGTCTATGGAAAGGTTTTGGGGGCCATGACCCACGGAGGCCATCAACGGGGGGTGGTTGGACCTACGGGTAGTGGTCCCCTTCCGTGATCCACCAAAATTGGGGCAGCTTTGAGGTTTTCAAGGGGTCTTGGGGATTAGACTTAGGGTCCTCCTCAAGGACCCCTAGGGTGGTCCAAGGGGAGTCGTACCTAGACGTTTAACCCCTAAACCCTTCAACCTTGACTCAAGACAACATACAACAACATCAAACCTCACATTAAACTCAAATGCACACACGTTAGTCTCTAGTTTCACTAGTTCATTTTTAGGGTCGTTACATTATCCCCCACTTAGGAACATTCTTCCTCGAATGAAACTTTATACACATAAAGGGGTAGCGACTCAAGACTAGTAGCCCAAAATCATGCATGCAACATCAATATAAATGCATAAACATTGGGGGAAACATCCACTCCATATCAATCAACTCAAAACACAACAAGAAGGTAAGAACTACATCTACAAACTCATTATGCACCAAAACTTCACATTTCTCATTTTGTTGGAGGAACTTCCTTCTCCAAGTCACATCATGTTCATCACAACATGATTAAGCACATTATGCAATTACTCTCTAAAGCACAATTAGGCATGTTCAACATTTAACCTCATGAAGCATAGAGACAACTCAAACTAAATGCACATTAACATGAGGGACATAAATCATGAAAAATCATTTTCTCATTTAAAAAATAATTCAACTAGAACATACATAACCTTAGGAGACCATGGAAACACAAATTCACACATTACTCCAAAACATGAAACAAGCTACAAAGGACTCTTGGTCTGAAGCTTGAATAGGAATAGAAGGAAAGAGATAGGGATATCAACACTCTTCACAACCGACTGTTCAACATTCTATCCCCCACTTAAGGGTAAACCCAACTCAGGCTAACATGAAAAAAAACATAAGAACCTCATCACAACAAAAAGGAACTATAACTTACTGGTACTTTCTTCAGAATTAGCCCCTTTGTCTTTGTTAGCTTGAAGCACATAAAAACGATTCTTCCCTAGAGAAATAGGATCCGGGCCCTCAAGAGAAGTTTGCTTATCCTCCCTTTCTTTTGTCGAGAGTGTTGGGAAATATCTCATCTTATGCCCCTTCTTTCCACACCCAAAGCACCCTTTCGTGCCGGCAAGGCACTTTCCCAAATGCTGCTTTCCACACTATGCACATCTAGGCCTCTCAAAAGAAAACCCACTTTCATTCTCTCCCTGAGGTTTAGGGTTAGACACTCTATCATTGTTGACCTTTGGGGACTCTTGGTTGTAGAACCTCTTTTTGGACCATGATTGACCTTGATCTTCGGGCCTAGCCCTTTTTACCTCCCTATTCACTTTCTTAAGTTTCGTCTCCTCAATTTGTTGAGAATATATCATGAACCTAGAAATATCCATGTCATGATGGAGTATTGCTGTACGACTTTGTTCTTCCACCAAACCAGACACTCCCATCACAAACATATTCATTCTAACCATATAATTTGACACTAAGGTTGGAGCATATTTGGAGAGTTGGGTGAACTTGAGAGAGTACTCCTTCACACTCTTACCCCCTTGACGAAGGTGCATGAATTTTACCAATTTTTGTTCCCTCAACTCAAAGGGATAAAACCTATCAAGGAATGCCTCCTTGAACACATCCATATTTATGGGACCCGCTTCTATTGTCCTCTCACCTTTCCAATGCTCATACAAAATTTGAGCGACATCTTTTAGTTGGTAGGCGGCTAGCTCGGCCTTCTCCTCCGAAGATACCCTTATTATAGTAAGTGTCTTGCTAACCTCATCAACAAACCTTTGGGGACCTTATTCTACTTTGGAACCTAGAAATTCGGGGGTACTCATTCTGGAGAGATCCCTCAATCTTGAAGCCATAGAACCCTCATTAGCATTCACTCTAGGCCCCACATCCCTATTTGCTTGGGCCGTCATTGTTTGTGCTTGAGTAGTTACGGCTTGAGACATCATCAATAAAGCCGACCTAACTTCCTCATTGGTCATAGCCGGGGGTCCACCGAAACTTGATTTTCTTGGTTGCCTAGAGGAACTTGGTCACCTTGAGGACCTTGGGGAGGAACTCCCCCATCCACATTCTCCTTCTGCGCCCTCTTTGGGTTAGCCCTTATATTCATATCCTATAAACACAAGAAAAGGCTTATGAAGAGAACACTTATAGATCTAAAACTCTAAGGTACGACTTAAAGAATATGAAAAAAGCGTAACTTCTAACGTCCTATAGTCTCTCGCTCATAAATGTGTCGCGACTCACACCAATGAACAAGAGTCTACTAGACATGGCTTGTGAGACATCAATCCTAAAAAACCATTTCCAAAACCTTATGCTCTGATACCATGTTTGTCACGACTCGAGAGCACCCCCTAGTCATAACACGACGTACTCGACCCCGAAGGGGTCTTATACAAGCCTCATAGCATTCATTCATCGCATAGATAATAAAAATAGTTTGAAATTAAAACTTTTTATTCAAAATCCATACAATCAATCGTTTCAAAAGCATTTGAACACAAGTAGAAGTCTAACGTCTCACGTGGCCATCTTAGACAAACTTTAACAAGAAAGAGTCACGGCCCTTTACAATCGAAGTCTTAACAAAGGTCTTAAAATATAAAAAAGACTATAGACATAAAATCCTTCTCCTCAGTCTATGAGGACCTACCAAAAGATGTCTTGAGAGAACTCTAATCCCAAGCTTTAGTAGAGAATGCAATCCCTTGCTGAACCTACACTTTTAGTAAAAATAAAAAAGTATGGGTTAGCACACAAAAATGTACTAAGTATGATGACCATGCAAAAACATGCTTTAAAAGGGACATTTTGGTTGGCAACCATGCATCAAGTCACTTTTTAGAAATATCATGAACAATAGCATAAGAGACATCAAATACCAATATAATCATCATACAAGTCATAACATCACGTTTAAGTATTATCAACATGTAACATCTTCACCTTCACGTTTAGCCTTCACCTCAAGTACCCCTCATGATATACCTTGTGCAATGTATGTATAGCATCCCGTACCACCATCCACACTAAGGCACCACATTAAAGTCACCAAAAGTTAACTTACCATTCCTTTCTATTCACCTTTGCACAATATCCACACATAAGAGACATGACTTTCCATAAGACATGACAAGGGAAAATAACTCATAATAAAACCCAAGTATAGCATGCATCATCACATTAAGCATTTAAGTGTCAACATTCTTCATTTGATTCATTTAGGACGCATTCACACATAGTCATTAAGACTTAGAGAACTCACTATAGCCCACTTGAAGCCTACTCGTGCATTGTATGGATAACATTCCATACTTCTACCCACACTTCAACTCCTGAAGAAACTACAATGCATATCTCACATGATGGGAATAAGCGTTTAACCGAGATAAGCCATGAGAGCTAGATCATGGAATCCGGTGTCATGAAACCCCACACTGTAGAAGGTGGTCAACTTGCCTAAGGAAGACCGGTAATTAGCTTAAGTGGATCCATTAGCTATCCTATGTGGGCACACAGTTATGGGACAACGAGGTTGCTATAAGATACTCCGCCTCAACTCATGGATGAGCATCCACCCCAAGAGATTGCTACTGGATACCCCGCCTCAACTCATGGATGAGTATCCATCTCATTTAATATCCCATAGAGTAGTTACTAGACACTTCGCCTCAACTCATGGATAAGCATCCATCTCAAGAGATTGCTACTAGATATTCCGCCTCAACTCCTGGATGAGCATCCATCCCAAAGGGATTGCTACTAGATACTCCGCCTCAACTCCCAGATGAGCATCCATCCCATCCCAACATTCACTAGATAGCTCATAGATTCAAAGATGAGAAAAGCTTTTCAACTAAGAATCCCATTATCATTCGTTAGTGTAAAATCGAGATTATCCTTTTAATCAACACATCATTATCATTCATTAGAGTAAAATTGAGAATAGCCTTTCAATAAGTACTTCATCATTAACATTATCATTGACCTTCATTCAAGTATGTGTGTGTATGTGAGAATAGCCTTTCACATAATCACCATCATTCATAAATGTTAATAGAGAGATAACATTCAATGCTAACATAATTAGCTTCGAGACATGATCATCATTCATTCACTTAGGTCACACACATGCTTCACATCACATTCATATATACAACAACATGATAATACTCCAATTCCTCACACTATGCCTTCAAGGACATGATCACAACATTCAAAGTAATTAAACACCTCCACCTTTCAAGAGGATCAACAATTCTAATACAATTCTACTATAACAAGTAATTAGGTCAAACTTGCCCTTTCAAGGCTATGATCACAATTCCTCAAATTTCCAACCATTCATAAAAATTAGGCATAGATGATGATACAATTCAATAATCTAAATTACTCTAGGCATAAATCATCAATCATTCTTTCATAATCATCAAACCCACTTAACAAAGCCAAATTTAGGAAGTTGAGAGAAATCATGGGTTCATAGAGTAGAATCATCTTAAATCACCAATTAAACTTCAATATAATCATTATTTATTATTTGAAAACGTTTGATGAAGGAACCCATGAGATTGAGTAAAACTTAGGGTTTTGAGAAACTTGAAGACTCTGAAAACTTCTTTGAAATTGACTCTAGGGTGAAAGCTAACCTTAGATAAAGTATCACCATACCTTATAATTGAAGAATCCCACGAAATTGAATAAGAAACACCTTGAAATCCCCAACTTTAGCTTGATCTTGACCTTGATCTCCAATGGAGTTTCTAGACAGAACTTTTTAGGAGAGAAGGGTTTTGATTTTGAAGACTTGAAATAATGAGGTCTAATTAAGTTTTAATACTCTCAAAATATCTAAATAGACCCAAAATAACCGTCCATACACTTTAAAAGACTTGGGGTGAATTTACCAATTCACCCCTCAATTGGCTGTGTCACTTGACAGCAAACCAGGTCTCACTCACGAGACCTCCATCCAAGGATCGTGGATGGGTTGATGGACCATACTGGTCTTCCGTCAATGTTGGCTGTGGCAAGTATTTGGGGGCCATGACCCACGGATTCCATCCACGGGGTGTGGATGGACCTACGGGGCGTGGTCCCCTTCCCTAGTCCACCAAGTTGGGGCAGCCTTGAGGTTTTCAAGGGGTCTTGGGGGTTAGACGTAGGGTCCTCCTCAAGGACCCCTAGGGTGGTTCAAGGGGAGTCGTACCTTGATGTTTAACCCCTATACCCTTCAACCTTGATTCGGGACAAGATACAACAACATCAAACCTCACACAAAACCCAAACGCACACACATTTGGCTTTTGTTTCAGTAGTTCATTTTTAGGGTCATTACAACATCGATCTAGGTGAGGAAACAAATTACTTGGGCAACCAAGGAGGTTTTCAGAATTATAACTTGGGAAACAAAGGTTATAATTCTGGAAATGCAGGTCGAAACTATTCTACGGAAGAACAGTATGACAGGCCAACAAATAGAGAGTAGGGAAACTGGCAAAACAAAGATGGTTATAAAAATGATCGTAGTGGTGTATATGTGCCCCAGGTAATAGAGATCATGCAATCGGTAGTTCCAGTGGGTTTAAGCTAGAAGATATGTTGACGAAGGTACTCCAAAAGGTTGAATCAACTGATGCAGGGGTAAAAGAGATAAAATGTGACTTCTCCAGTATGAGTCAACTGGTAGACTCTCACACTACCTCCATCAAGAAAATAGAGGAACAATTGGGGCAACTTTCAGCATCACTGACCAGAGGTAGAATAGGTCACTACCAAGTGACACTATTCAAAATCCCAAGAAGGATAGGCATTGCATGGTTATTGCCACCAGGAGTTGTAAGATTCTTAATGAACCAATTTCTACTGGTACTGAGCATGAACAGTTGTTGGATCGAACTGTCAGAGAGGAGGCTAACGTTGAATAGGTAGATGACGTGGAAGACGCTCAACCAATAGCAAAACCAGCAGGAGCAAAGGAAAAATGGGTTGGGGGAACTATACCTCTACAAAAGATACCAAGACCACCTCCTCCGTTCCCTCAAAGGCTTAAAAAGAAAGTTGAGGATGGGGAATTTTCTAAGTTCATAACAATGCTGAGATAGCTATCAGTGAACGGGGATTGGTAGAAGCCCTAGAGCAAATGCCAGGATATGCTAAGTTCATGAAGAACTTGGTCATGAAGAAAAGAGAGGTAAGTTTTGATTTTACTGACAATGTTCATCACTGCAGTGCTATTTCTACCAGATCTCTGGTACATAAGAAGGAGGCTCTGGGTGCATTCACCATACCATGCACCATCAGATCAATTGAGTTTGCGAAGGCCTTGTGTGACTTAGGGGCCAGTATAAACCTGATGCCATTGGTCATCTACAAGCAACTGGGGTTAGGAGTCCCGAAACCCACAACAATGAGGTTTATGATGGCATATAGATCAGTAAAGCGACTTGTGGGCATCTTATGTGATGTGCTTGTAAAGATGGACACTTTCATCTTTCTAGCAGATTTCGTGATCTTGGATTGTGAAGTGGATTTTGAGGTTCCTAAAATTTTGGGAAGACCATTTCTGGCAACGGGACGAGCATTGGTTGATGTTGAGAGTGGATAGTTGAAATTCAGACTCAGCAAGGAAGAGGTAAAGTTTAAAATTTGTAGGTCAACGAAGCAGACGCTGGACATGAATGTGGTGTCTGCAATAGAAGCCTTTGATGAAGAAGATATGGGAGTGATTATTGAGGAGAGGCTGGCTGTCAAAACATTAACGGTCGTGTTGATGAACTTTGAAGAAGATTTTCAGACTGATAATGTGGAGACCGTGAATGCTTTATAGGGCATGGGAGCACACTCTTATACTCCAAAGAAACCGAACATGGATTTGAAAAATACGCCAAGTCCTCTAGCAAAGCCATCCATTGAGGAGCCGCTTGTGCTAGAACTGAAATAATTACCCAGTCACATGAGGAATGAATTTTTGTGTACTAACAACACTTTGCCTTTGATCTTGGCTGCATATTTGAATGATGAACAAGTACAAGCTGTGATTAAAGTGTTGATAAGGTATAAAAGAAAAATTGGGTGGACCATTGCTAACATCATTGGGATACCTCCAGGTATATGCAGTCATAAGATCCAACTTGAGGAGGACTACAACCCAAGTATTGAGCACCAGAGGAGGTTAAATCCACCAATGCAAGAGGTGGTCAAAAAGAAGATCATCAAGTGGTTAGATGCAGGGGTTGTGTACCCCATTTCTGACAGTCATTGGGTTAGCCCAGTGCAATGTGTGCCCAAAAGGTGTGGTATGACGGTAGTGGCAAATGTGAAGAACGATTTGATTCCACAAAGACCAATCACTAGATGGCGAGTATGCATGGACTACAAGAAGCTGAATAAATGAACCTTGAGGGACCACTTTCTCATGCCATTCATGGATCAGATGTTGGATATGATGGCTGGCAAAGGGTGGTATTGTTTCTTTGATGGCTACTGGGGATACAACAAAATATCAATTGATCCGGAAGATCAGGAGAAGACCACGTTTAAATGTTCTTATGGCACCTTTGCATTCAAAATCTTGCCATTTGGGTTATGTAATGCACCATCAACTTTCCAACGGTGCATGATGTCCATTTTCTCGGACATAGTGGAGGACACTCTAGAGCTATTCATGGAGGACTTTTTAGTGGTAGGTGATACTTTTGATGACTATTTGTTCAATCTTAGCGGGGCTTTACAGAGTTGTGAGGAAGCCAATTTAGTGCTGAACAGGGAGAAGTGCCATTTCATGCTCAAGAAAGGTATAATTCTCGATCACAAGGTGCCGTAGAAAGGAATAGAGGTAGACAAAGAAAAGATTGAGGTTATTGAAAATTTTTCTCCACATATCTGTGTAAAAGGTATTCAAAGTTTTTGAGGACATGCCAGATTTTATAGGCGTTTCATCAAGGACTTCTCGAAAATTGCACAACCCTTATGCAAGCTTTTGGAGAAGGAGGTGAAATTTTCTTTTGATGAGGCATGCCTAAAAGCCTTTGAATGCCTGGAGGAGAAGCTTATTTCTGCCCCAGTGATCATTGGCCCAGATTGGGCTGAACCATTTGAGGTAATATTCGATGCTAGTGGTACTACCTTAGGAGTTGTGTTGGGAAAGAAGCGCAACAAGATGTTCCATCCGATCTACTATGCTAGTAAGTCACTAAATGGAACACATCAAAACTACACAGTCACTGAACGAACTACTGAGTGTGGTATATGCCATTTAGAAATTCAGGGACTACTTGCTGGGTACTAAGGTGATAGTCCACACAGATCATGCAGCTCTGAGATATCTCATGGCAAAGAGAGATGCAAAGCCAAGGTTGAACATATGGGTTTTGCTGCTTCAGGAGTTTGACTTTGAGGTCAAAGATATGAGAGGTTGTGAAAACTAGGTGGCTGATCACCTATCTAGGCTGGATGCTGAAAAGAAAGAGGAACTTGAGCTAGAAATCAATAATTCGTTCCCACATGAGCAGGTATTAGCCACAACTCTTGATCTTTCTCCTTGGTTTGATGATTTTGCTAAGTTTCTTGTTAGTGACTTGATGCCTGAAGAGCTGACATTTCAACAAAGGAAAAGGTTCTTGCATGATGTGGGTAAGTATTTTTGGGATGAACCATATTTGTACAGGATGTGTGCTGATAATATCATCAGGCGATGCATCCTTGAGGCTGAGATGCTACATATTTTAGAAGCCTGTCACTCATCTCCAGTGGGGGGCCATCATAGAGGCATTCAGACAACACACAAGGTACTTCAGAGTGGGTACTACTGGCCTACAATTCATCAAGATGCAATGGATATAGTGAGGAGTTGTGATGTATGCCAGAGGCAAGGAGCCATCTCTAGGCGTCACGAGCTACAAATGACACTCATTCTGGAGGTGGAGCTATTTGATGTGTGGGGAGTCAATTTCATGGGACCATTTGTGAGCTCCTGTGGGAAAAAATATATACTCATGGCAGTGGACTATGTGTCCAAATGGGTTGAGGCAGTTGCTTTGGCTGAGAATGATGGCAAAAGTGTTGCTGGGTTTCTGAAGAAGAATATCTTTTCAAGGTTTGGCACACCCAGAGCTATTATCAGTGATGGCGGTTCCCATTTATGCAATAAGGTATTCAGTGCTCTTCTGGCTAAATATGAGGTCAAACAACACAAGTTAGAAACACCTTATCACCCGCATACTAGTGGCCAAGTGGAGGTATCAAATAGGCAAATAAAATCTATTCTGGCAAAAATAGTTAATGATAACAAGACAGATTGGGCAAGAAAATTAGATGATGCTCTATGGGCATATCAGACAGCTTTCAAGACACCTATTGGTATGTCTCCATATCAATTGGTGTTTGGAAAAGCATATCATTTGCCAGTGGAGCTTGAGAATAAGGCAATTTAGGCTTTGAAGAAGTTGAACCTTAGTTGGAGTAAGACTGCAAACCTGAGACTACATCAAATCAATGAGATAGATGAGTTCCGCTTGAGAGCATATGATAGGTCTACACTGTACAAGGAGAGGATGAAGCTGTATCATGATAAGCATATTGAGAAAAGAACCTTTACTCCTGGCGACTTGGTGTTACTTTTCAACTTCAGACTTCGTCTGTTTCCTGGGAAGTTGAGATCTAAATGGTCTGGACCTTTTAAGGTAACTTAGGTATTTCAATCGAGTGCTATTGTGCTTGAAAATGATAAGTGTAAGAGGTTCAAGGCCAATGGTCAACAAATCAAGGCGTACTTGGGTGTTCCAGAAAAAGTGAAAATAGTGAAGGAATGAAAGCTTGATGAAGTCTGAGTAATCAAGTAACCTGTGTCGTGCTGCGACGTTAAATTGTGTGCTTCTTGGGAGGCAACCCAAGACTATAATTGTAATAGTTAGCTTACATTTTATTATTTCTATTGGTTTTTATAGAGTGAGTAGGTGTTGATCTGTGCAGGAAGGATTTGAACAAAGAAGTGCAGAACTGAGTGTTGACAGCTCTTCACGGGCAGTCTCACGGGCCGTAGCGTCTTTGACGGGCATTTTTACGGCCCGTCATCCTCAACAATAGCCTAAGGAGGCTACTGGAATTTGCCATAAATTGGTTCACGGTCCGTTAGACTTTGTATGGACCGTCTAGCCACTCGTAACCTTAGGTAAGTTTCCACAACCAAGTCATGTTCATGGACGCCTATACGGACCGTGGTTCCCTTCACGGGCCATTTCACGGTGAGTCGTCCCTAATCCAAAATCACTGAAATCCGACCCACGCGTCTTAAAGGATTAAGATGCAACATTATATATTTCTCTTCAAGCGCCAAGGGTCAAAAAAAATTTCTTCACTTTATCTCCTCCATAACGGTTATCAATCATATAAAAGGTTTTCAACATCCATCGATTCCAATTTCATCAAAGAATTCAAAACCCTAGTCCTAAGGATCAAGAAGTTAAAACAACAGTCTAGTTCTCTCTTTTGGGTGAAATATTACTCTATTTCAAAGTAAGTTCTTCTACCACATGTTATAAGTTTGATCTTATAAAAAAAAAGTTAGATTTACTTTGATTTAGTCGAAGTTACCATGATTATGTGCTGAACTATGTTTGTTGATATTGAATTGTTGTGGGTTGCTTTGAGTTGGGTAAATTTTATGGTTCATGTGTGTGGGTATGATGAATGCTTTAGTAATTTGTGTTGAATGGTGATATTAGTGTGTGTTTGAGTCTGTGTTGAGTCCCATGTAAAATTTGTCGATAAAATTGTGAAGTTGAGGGGTTGTAATCGTTGGCATGTGAGTATGATAGTATTAGGGATTTCGTGTTGGTCTCTGTAGTGTTTGCTAAAGTTTTCGTAAGTTAAGGGGAATAGGTGATACATCATCTTGTCACATTGTGATTGTATGATGAACATGTTGGAAATTGAGTATAGGATGATTGTGGGAGAAAAAGGGTCGCTGGAAAACTACCAAGTGTAAGTCCATGATGGGCTTCACGGGACGTGAAGACAACCACGGGTCGTGAAACCCCTCGTAGACCACACTATGCAAAACAGGCATACACTAATGAAGGTCACAGTGGTTATCACGGACCGTGGTTCACTCCACGGACCGTGAAGCCATCCATGACCCATACTAGTACAATCAACCACAAAGTCAAATGTTAACTCATATTCACGAGTGTCTTCACGGATCGTGGTACCCATTACGACCCTTTTAGGCTCTCGTACAACAAATAATATATTATTCTTGTTTTTGTTCTTTTAATTCTATTTTTGCATTTCAATTCCGTGGCCCTTCCCAATGATAGATTGGGTTACGACATTCTTAAGGTAAGGCGTCACATTGTAATTACACATGGGAATTCTGAGTACCCAATATTGTGCCATTTTCTTGATTTGTTTACTAATTTGGTTCTTATGATTCATTTTATCAGATACTATGGCTCACCGAAGAAAGAAGGCAGCCCCACAATCCTCACCATCTGCTTCTCAATCAGAAGGTGCTAATGCTATGGAGTCTAGTAGTTTGGAGGTACAGATAAGTATTACACCTGAAGATCACCCACCTTGAGCTACTAGATCCCATACAACGAGGGCCATCCACCAAAACACTCCTTCTTAGTCTGAAGAGGAAGGTAGTAGCTCCAGAAGTGGTGAGGAGAAAGGTAGCCAGTCTCATCATGGTTTGGGAGGTAGTAGAGAGTCTGTAAGCAACTCTCAGGAAAATACAACCACACCTCCACCTACAGTAGACACAGAAGCTGAAACTGGAGCACATGAAGAGACATGTACTACAAATGAGGATAAAGAGATTACCACTAATGACACCATGGTCCAATATGTTCACCTCCATGAACTCGATCCCGCGGTGAGACAAAAACTGATTGATTTTTTCTGTTCTATGTGGACTATGAACAAGTCCGATGATTTCTTCAACAATGGAATGGTGACCAAGTCTGGCGGCTTTAAGAAGAGACCAATCATGCCTGAGACCAAAGTTGTGGTGGCTGATATCAAATCATTCCCAGACATTTATAGAATTTTTCAGTTTCATCAGTTTGACTGGATGAACAATGCACCAGGGGAATTTTCTAGCCACCTGATCTGGGAGTTTTATGCTGCCTATGCAACCACCTTGGTGAACTTTGCTGTAGACACTGAGATGACTAAACGGGGGTAGAAGGACATTACTAGTACCTGGGAACACTTAACTCAGTGATGGTTAGGGGCACACTCGTGAATATTTCCGAGGCTACTATCAACAGGATGTTGCATGCCTCAGATTACACAACACCAGCTTTAGTAAACTTGTTTGAGGGAAAATATCATGTTGTGACCAGTGAAGCTGATATGGAATTTCAGAGTTCTCGTGAGCGAGTCATGCGCTAGATTTCACGGCAAATTGCTTCAGAGGGGGAGAATGCAACTTGGGTGACAGGAACGCCGGTACACATCACTAAAGCTTCACTGTCATTTCCAGCCAAGGTCTGGTGAGCTGTTGTCTGTGCACAGTTGCGGCCTACAGGTAATGATAATACCCTTTCTCCCTCACTGGCGTCCTTGGTAGCTTGCCTCATGGTTGGGTACCTTATCAATGTGGGTAGGATCATAGCTACTGAAATGCGGGACAGGGCACTAAATGAGAGAGCCATACTTCTAATCCCTGTCTGATAGGAAACTGTGTCGACAAGCAAACACCCCCCCAAACTTGCTACTGGACAGATGGAGTGAGGTATTCAAGCTCACCCAGGCATCTAAAATCAAAGATGTCGCTAACTGTGGGTTCGTTGGCAGTTGTTCCTCACGTACCAATTTACATCCCACATGCGGATAAAAGGCCAGAGCAAGGAGAATAATCACAACCATCTATGGAGGCACCACCGCCACCAGCTTCAGCCTAACAGGCTCCAGGTACGTTTGTCACTATTCCTACTCTTTTCCTTGATAATTTGGTTGCAGATTAGAGGCACACCAGGACTTTAGTCAACCAAATTGTACGCCGGATGCCCCAACTCATAGAGCGTGATGTGTTAGCTACGGAAAAGCGAGTAAAAGATGAGATGCGGAAGGAGCTGACTGTTTTAAAGAATAGGATGGATGGCTTGGAAGTCCACGTCCAAGAGTAGTTGCAGGTTGCAGGTTCAGTCAGTACTGATGAGTTCAAGACTCAATTGGTGAAGTTGCGAACTCAAGTTGCTAAACTGGCTGAGAGACTGGTACAGGTGCCCACGCTGGTCATGCAAGAGTCCCTGATGAACTTGTTCAATGAGCCGCCCACCAATCAATCCCTTGACGACTTCTGGGGGGAACTCCCGAAAGGTAAATCTGGCAAGAGAAAACACAAAGTTGGAGAGTCTTATGAGGAGCTACGGGCTGACCTGTCCAAAGAGGAAAGAAGACAACACAAGAAATTCTGCAATGCATCGCTGAAGAAGGCAAGAGAAGAAGAAGCACTTGCACAACAACAATGAGATACAGTGTTAGCTGGCACTTCTGGTAGCAACATACCTATCCCGTTTAGTAGTAGCCAGCCTGATCCAGAGCTGGTTTCTGAGAGTGTACCAATTGATAAGGGTGCCGACGCTAACCCGACTACAAGTGCCTAGTGTACCGTAGGTATGGCCTCTCTTCAAAGCCCTGTATTGTTTTACTTTATTTACTTAAAGGGTAAAGTCCTTTTTGTTTGGGGAGGGGGTGGTGAGCAACCTCCTATTTTAGCTATTAGAATGAATGGAGGTTGACTTTGTGTTTGTCTAATAGTTGTGATTGCTGTGTTTGTGTTTTTGAGAAAAATGTGAAGTTTTTGTGTTGAGCTCTGCAACAGTTTGTTCTGTTTGAACTAATGGGCTTAATCTGAAATTTAACTGTTAGGCTTTTTAGATGACATCTTAGGTACTCATGAGTTGATCATTGCTAATCTGAAAATAAATTAGTGAACCAAGAAACTAGAGAATGTAGTCCTGTGTCATGTCTGTGTGCGAGATTTGATTGAAATCTAACGCTAGGAGCAGAAACTAAAACTTGCCCGAGTAGTCTTGCTTAAATCTGAGAATAACTGGATAGGAAATGATCAGTAGGCCATTTTTGCTAAGCCATTGAAAGGGCAAAAATAAAACAACCATCTAAAAAACTTATTACTTGAACCCGATTTGAGCCTAAAACCAATTTTTTTCTTACCCATTAAATATCATATCCTTAGGTCTCCGAAGATACGATGTAACAACTCAGGCCATTTGGCCTGAGTTGAGGGTGATTACAACCCGAGAAGAAAGGAAAAATGAAACAGAAGGTTCAATTAGTTAGTTGAAAGCACAAAATGTAAAAATAAAAGAATAGAGAAGAAAAGAAAAAAAATAGAACAGAAAAAGAAAATAATGGCTGCTGGGATGTACTAAAATGAAGAAAAAGAGGGAATCGTTCAGAAAAAGTTGTGTGCGAATAAAACTTTGGAGAACCAAGGTACTAGTCACTCACAAACCCAAAAATCCATTCCCTATCCTGAGCCTATGTTACAAGATGATAAAGTCCTACAGTGATCCTATTCCGGTTGTTCAAAAAATAGAGCGTAGAAAGCAAGGGCAAGCCTATGGTCTTTTGTTGTTAGTGTTAGAAGTTCTTTGAGAGTGTGAGCGTAGAAACTAGTCCCAGTCATCATGAGTGAGGGACTTCTTTGGTGTGAGGACACATTGATTGCATTTGATAGTAAATTGTGTTAGCTGATAATACAAAGGCATAAACATGGTCAACTATGAGTAATGTGATATCATATATTGATCCTTGCATGTTACATTGATGGTTTTGGATAAAAAAATGTAGTTGAGATGGATACTGCATAGTTTCAAAAAGGTTTTAAATGTTTGAACGCTAAATGTATTGTTTTCTCATCACTTCAGGACAAATAATGGTTCTAAGTTGAGGGTGTTGATGTGCCACGAAATCTTGGCACATTTGATGCTTGAAAACTAAGGATCAATAATAGAATCAAGTGTATTTATAGAGATATGATGTGTTTGGTAGTTTTGTACAGGTAAAACAGGTTGACGTGAAAGAAGAAAAAAAATTAGAAAATGCAAAGTGAAAGAGAACTGAACCAAGTGAAGATCACAGATGCCTTGACGGGTAGTGAAGATCTTGAATGATCGTGATAGGGCTCGTGAATTAGAACCATTGAGAAGGCATGGAAGAATTAAATTTTGGTGGACCAAAGTAAAGACCACAGACGACTTCACGGGCCGTGGTCCTCACAACAGTCCATGGTAGTGTCCGTACAGTTGAACCAGTGATGAGACCTTGAAAAGCTGAAGATTGATTTGGACAAGTGAAGACCATGGGCACCTATACGGATCGTGGCTAGTGTCATGAACCGTGGTGACGTCCGTGACAAGATTTCAGTGTGCAAGCCTTGAAGAACTCAATTTTGAGAGTTCAAGTACAGACCACGGAGGGCTTCACGGAACGTGAAACCCTTGACGGATGTCCGTGGAGTTTCCCAACAGTTCAATCCTACTTCGAATAGGACTCATTCAAGATGATTTTAGATGGTTTGAGACAAAGTGATATAGACTTCCGCTTGTTTTTTTATAAAAGACTTCGATTGTATGGAAAAAGTTTTAAAATTTCCGCATCATTTCTATTATCTTATGTTATTATATGCTAAGGGGATTGTATGATACCCCTTCGGGGTTGAGTATGCCATGTTACATCTACGGGGTACCCCTGGGTCGTGACAAACTTGGTAATAAAATCACAAGGTTTAGAATGATTCTAGGATAAATTGGTAGTATTATTGTTATGCTCCTCTGTGATTGTAGAACCCGTATAGTCAAATTGTTAGTTCCCGAATGATCTTATCCGAGAGAGGAAGGGGAAAAATCTATGCCATAAGTTTGGATTATGTTTTGTCTTAAAAGTTGACTTTGATGGTTGCATGTACCACCTAGATAAGGTGACAGAGATATGTTTAGGTGTGACAAACTTTAAAGAGTTAGTTATCTTTTAAGATTGATCTTAGGTATGGTCATTATGAGCAGGGTATTTAGATAATACCTAGATATGATTGGTTGGTAGACCCCACCAAAGGTGATGGGTTAGAATTGTCTTAGTCCAACCTTAGTAGAATTGAATGATACATGAGGGTAGATGTTTGGCCGGCAAAAAGGTTGCTTTAATTGTGGTGAAAGTGGTCACAAAATGAAGGATTGGCCAAAGGCAAAGGCTATGAGAAGAGACGGTAAGCGAGTTCCTCCTAATGGTTTCGGTATGTGTTTTATGCTTTATTAAATTCCGGTATTACTTGTCTTTTGTGACTTGATATGCTAGACTTTGATGTTGTCCTTAGTATGAATGGGCTTCATTGTTGTTTTATGATATTGATGGTAGAACCCTACTTGGCCATTTTGAGTTTTGGGTAGGTTGAAAGGTTTGATGAATAGGGTGTTTAAGTAATGCCAAGATGTGTTGAGTGAGTAGACTCCTGTAAAAAGGTAGAAGTGTAATTCGCCATGGTTTAGAATCGTCTTGAGTGATGGATGTGAAAACTTAGTGACGACTTGCTCCGACCTTAGAATTGGAGGAAATGATGCTTAGAAGAGTCCGTATAGGCTTACTCCCAAGAGGGAGATTATGTGCTTATATAGCAAGGTCTTTGAGTGTTCTTGATGGTTATGATTTGGTTGGTTTGGAATTCTCATCTTGAGAGGTGGAGTGAGTTTGGAAGTTTAGTCCCGGTTTTGTAGGCTCATATGAGATCTTGAGTGGAGTTGGTAATGTTGTTTGTGAACTAGAGTTTCTTATGAGTGGTACCGGTATATCCATTTTTCCATGTCTCTTAGATATAGAAGGATGTTGAGGATCTGGCATTCATAAATACCTTAAGAAGATTTGGGGAGTTAATGAGAATTCCTCTAATTTAGAAATACCGGTACGGATCTTAGACCGGCAAGTTAAGAAATAGAAGAACAAGGAAGTTGCTTCCATGAAAGTATTAAGGAGTGACCTTTAGTGTGGGTTTTAGGTGAGGGTGATACTTGGGAGGCCGAGGGCAAATGAGATGTCCCGATATCCTAATCCTTTTTCCTTCCATTCCTCATATAGCATTTTAATGATGAGTTCCTCATCGTTTGTGCTTTATGTGAAGTTATGTGTGTTTTAGATATTTCAATGATTTCCTTATGTGATGCATGTTCATGAAAAAATGTTTTTAGAAAGAAAATGAGTTTATATGATTGATTTTACTCATGTTGTAGTGCATTGAGTATGAGTTGCCTATAAGCTTCATGAGATGAATATGAGCTCGGAGTTGAGAGATTCCTCCTTAAACGGATGCTTTTTGAGAGTAAATTGCATATGAGCTCCATGAGTGTATGTTGAGCATGATTTTATTTGGAGAAGGTAGTTCCTCCTATAAATATGATGAGTTATGTGATTTCATGCATAATGAGTTGTTAGATGTAGTTTCTACTTCCTTGTGCTGCATTGAGTATGTTTAGCTTGGAGATGAAGTTCCTCCTTTGTTTATGCGCATTTCGATGAATTGCATGCATGATGGGCAGCTAGTCTTGAGTCTTTACTTCCGTAAGGTGTCTAAATCATCATTCAAGGACGAATATCCCCAAGGGGGAGATATTGTAACACCCCGTAGCTTAGTAGGTGAATTAGGGCTAAGTGAGAAGGCAACAAGTCAAGGGCAAGGGGCAATAGCAAAGGGAAAGGGGCCAAGGGTGTCCCATCTTCCCAAGGCACTGCCCATGACCACGTGAGCCTTCACGGTTCGTGGTGGTGAGGCAGTAGCCTCCTCGAGACTGCCCAACTTGACCTCCTCCACACGAGCCACTTCACGGCTCTTGAAGGCCTTAACGGGCCGTCGGAGGGGTTGTGAGGTTGACTTAATTTTTAGGGGTTAAGGGGAAGGTTTCCTAACTACTGGATCATGACCATGAGAGACACCACAACTCGTGGTGGGCACCACGGCTCGTGGAGCCTTACATGAAGGGCTTTTTACTAGACCTAGAGTTTAGGGTCAACTTCAAATGATCATATCTGTTAGCTCAAAATGAATTAGGTGGGCCATAAACTATAATATCAAAGGTCTCTGAGTCCTCTTTCCAACTCCACTGAGTTTGACCAATTCGCATCTCGGAGTAAACAGTTATGCCCAAAATAGTGAAGCACTGTCAGGCTGAAAATTCTTCACGACCCGTTTGACGGGCTGTGGTGATGATGACGATCCGTGAAGGCGTCCTTCATGCCATTTTGGCAGTTTGCAGTTAGGGAACTTCTTGGATCCTTTCCCAATTGGTTTAACTAAAAGATATGTCATTTTGCCCAAGCCTAGGAACCATATATGAGTCATTTTAACCCAAAAATTGACCCAATTAAGTCATTTATTCCCAAACCAAAATAATTCCCAAAGTTCATCCTCTCCAAAAATTCTCTCTCTAGAAAACTCAAAGAAGAAGAAGAAGAATAAGAAGAAGAAGAGGGTCAAGATAGTTCAAGTCAAGACTCCATTGTTTCAAGCTTTCTAGGCTTTATAATCAAGGTATGATGGCTTTTTCATTCATGGATCCCTTTCATCCATGAAGCCCCCATGTTTCCCCAATTGTGAAAATGAATCCCCAATTCTAGTTGGGGTTCCTTCCTATATTGTGGGTATTGTTTTATGTTGATCCAATTGAGTGGATAATATTTGTTTATGATTGTTTATGATGTAATTGCATGATTTTAGTATAATTATACATGTATTCTTGATTAACCTACGATTCTAGGGTGAAATTGATATAGTTGGTTTATGCCATGAAAGGGGAAATTAGGGCTTAGAGGTGACCTTCTAAGATTGATGAATTACTCTATGAATTGCTTGAGATTAGAGCATGATTTTTAAAAAAGTAAAGCTTGTAGACATGAATTAATTAGATTAGGGCTTATATGATGAATCATGACTAGTAATGATTGAGATTGAGCCTTTATGATGAGATGATTAGAGTTGGTTAAGAATGAAGCTTGTGACTAGAATGCCCTGTAATCTAGGTATGAATGATGATTGGAAAAGGTAAAAATTTGAGAGTAAGGCTTGTAGTCATGAATGTTGATTACTAGGGCTTTGAGAGTAAAGTTGATATGATGAATTAGGTATGTTAAGGCTTTAAGAGGGAAGCTTATATGAAAATGGTAGACTATTACATAGAGTTGTTTTGAAGGTCTGTACCCACCTAATCTACCTCATGAATGCTTGAATGCATGAAGTGATAGAATCACATGAGTTAGGATGAAATCCATGTCAAGTGCTTGAATCCTATGTGTGAGGATTGAAAGTAAGTCTTGAACCTCAAGGAGGAGAAGTATGAGACTATGCTTGTAGTAATTGAACTACTTGAATTATGATTATATTCATGTTTAATGTAGTCATCCTAGATGTGTTGATTTGATATGAGCTTTGACCTTGAAAGGGTAAGATATGATATTATGAATGTTTTATGAAGGTTATGTACATGCTTTAAGAACACTTTGAGAGTAAAGGGAATATGCTCATGATCTAGTTGTTGTGTTAATTGAATGGTTATTCTCATAATACACACTTGTGCATGAATATGATATGTTGTGAAAGGTTTTCTCACAATATAGTGATTCTAAGGTTGAAAGGCTTTCTCAACTATTGAATCTATATGTAGACATGGACGGTGAAAGGTTATTCTTGATTAATGTTTCAGGCACACCTCATCCTATTCTAGGTGTAAACAATCGTTAAGCAGTATAAAACCCAACGAAGAGTTGGGGTCGAACCCACAGGGAGCGGTATGTGTTGAAAATTGAGTTGTGAGGTAATAATGTGATCTAACTAGCTATAGGAATAAATATTATCAGAAAAGACATATAAGTAAGTCAACAGGGGTTACACAAATGTCAGATGTGGGGTTTTGGTTTGCAAGTATAAACTACAACGCAATCAAATAATGCTGAAATAACAATAAGGAGAACATTATATGGGTAATTGAAACTACTAGTAAATAGAGAAATATCAGTGGGTAAGCTAGACTACAATTGAAATAGCTTTCTCTCAAACAACTATTCCGCTTCAAGCGATTTTTCTCAAACATCAACAAGCATAGAAATTAAGAACAACCCATAACCTTAATACATATTCTCTCTCGAGCAAGATGGGTAGGCTTGGGTTTAGGATTCACTCTCTCGAGCTAAGCCAAATCATCCCAATACATACAAACCATTAGTCAAAAGCTTTAGTTCAAACACCTCTCTTTCGAGCAAGCTAAGAACACAAAATTAGAACTACATTTGCAACTTCAATTCATAAATTAAACCTCAGGGAATGATTAAACCCACTTCAATATAGCATTTAAACTAGTAATTAGCAATACCCATAAACAAATTCAACCCATAATCATATGATCACACCCCAAGAATTGGGGTTTTAGACAAACATTATAAAAGAGTAAAAATGGTTACCAAATTGATTAGCCATCAACTAGGTAAGAGTAATTTAGTCTTTACAATGCTTTAATGTGCAGAAAATTCGAAACCCACTTCCAAAATCTCCAAATTGAATCTCTAAAATCCTTCAAATCTTGTGAGAAACTATGAAAAACTCTAGAGAAAAGTATTCTAAACAAAACTTAGCATTCTTCGATCTCTCCTAAATTAACTATTTAAAATCTAATTTATAGTCGCCAAAAATGAGCCACGAAGGGCCATTAAGCGAAGTAAGTTGGGTTCGCCGAACCACTCGACGAACCGCCCAATGCTCTCTTCTATCGCCTTTCCGTCTTGGCACTCAGCATCCTTAGTCTTGTAACTTGGGGCGATCTCTCTTTGCATCACGAAAATGCTCGGTGATTTGCCGACTACCCTTTTTTGTCGCTGAGTTGGTTTCTTCCCTTAGGGTTGGCACATTGAATCTTTAGGCGGTCAAATTAGCCACTCAGCGATTAGCCAAGTTCTCTTGGAGATCACTAGGCTTGCCTTTTTTCATTTCTTCAGTTTGTTTTGTTCCTTTTTGCCTGTTAGTGTCCTTTCTTTATTCCTGAATCCATATACCTGAAAAACAAGACTTTATCATGAGTTTATGGCCCAAATTAAGCATTTGAGGATAGTAAATCTATATAAACAAAGCCCCAAATGAGTCCAATACTCGGACTCATCAACACCCCAACTTAAACTTTTGCTTGTCCTCCAGTAAAACTCAAGCTCAACAGTTAATTGAGGATGTCTCAGATAGTGCTGCATAAGACTCAACACGAATGCACACAACAAGGCTCACCTTACTCATGCAATGATCAATTGTGCACTCAAAGATTCAAATTGTGACTCACCATTACCAAAGATGCTCAAGTTCACAATACTTGCTTCAAATGCAAGTTCAAGCTCAACAAAGGCACTCTAATGCCCTCACAACAAAGATGATTCCATATATATTCACACATAATTTCTCAATAATTTTAAAGTTCCGGAATCACATACAACTCCCACACTCACAGAGATGAACATATGCATGACTTCAGCCATAGGTTTGGCCTTATTTTCCAATTAACATTTATTTCAGCTCACTCAAGATCAAAAGGTCTTTTCACGACTTGTAACGGGGTTGAGTGTCAAGGTATGGTCATTTAGGCTTAGTGGCTACTACCTTAATGAAATATGGTTTGAACATCACTTTCCTCTTTTTCTGTAACATTTCAAATATGCTCACAATCCACCCCATTATTCAACTTCATATGAGCTATCGGATACCCCATTTCTTTTGCAATTTCCACCACTTTATTTCCCAACTTTTTCATTATTTTTATTTGCTTCTTTTATCTTTTCCTTTTTTTTACATGGAGGGGTTCCATCTTTTTCAAAACCATCACTCAAAGGGGTTTTCTCACACTTCTTAACTCTCCTTCACTTTTCACCACACCCCCAACTTAGGCTTTGGCCTAAGTTGGCTATTCAAACAAACCACACTTCATGAAAGTTATGGGTGAATGGAATAAAGAGAGGTCACAATTGTTCAAGTTTCTTCCAAGAAAAAGGGTAAGACTCAAAATGTGCCAAGCAAGGTTCACTCATCTCACAAGGTTGGCCACAAAAGAGGTATATTTTCAAATTGTTTTCACTCTTAAAAATTGTTGCTTAAGATCATTTCAAGTGCTTGCATCACTCAATCAACCGAACCAACGGGGAAAATTCTAGGTGTCATTACTCACTATGTTCAAAGTAATCTCATCAAACAAAGCATTGATAGAAATATCAAACAAGACTCCACACTTTCTAGCTAGTGTGCAATGTTCATCACAGGAGGCTCATTAGATAACCAACTAGTAACAACGAGATGCTAAAAGTTTGCACATTGTCTATGCAACTTCATTGGCCTCATTGTAGTTGCACATTCATTTCATTCAATTAAGAGTACTATTCAAGTCATCGGTATTGATCATAACCGATACTCAAATTCACACACGAACAACCACAATCACACACAATAGGGATGGCAAATCAAAATTTTAAAATTTGGTTAAAAAAGTATTTCCATTTAAAACAAGGGGTCACAAGCTAAAACATCCACAAAAATTAAAATCAAAACACATATATAGATCATAAAACCCAATATTCACAACCAAAGTAAAATCATAAGATGTAGGTATATAAATACCTCGCCCTACCCACAAAAGAAAAGTAGTTGTCCTCAAATGCAACTAAAACAAAGATAATCAATAAAAACAACATAGAAGGAGGTAAAAATGTCTTGTCTACGCAATCGCTTCGTCTGTCAGGGAATCCATGCCCGATGGAGCATCAGGTGTAGTTGCACTAGACTCAGCCACAGTCGTGTCTCTCAAAGACATCTGAACAACAACATGTACTATAAACTCCTCTACCTCAGTCAAGCACTCAAATACAGTCTCATCCTAGACTCCAAGCTGTTCCTTATCTGTAACAACCCGAGAGCACCCCTTAGTCGTTACATGCGTATTCGACCTCTCGGAGGTCTTATACAAGCCTTAACATTCATTCATCGCATAGATCATAAAAATCACTAAGGATTTAAAACTTTTATTCAATAAAACCATAAGACTTCAAGATTCATCAACATTCGACAACATCAATACGCAAGTGGAACTACTAAGTCTCTTTAGCCAATCTTAGACAAGAACTTAAAACGTACTAAGGGACACGGCCCTTTACAAATGAAATGAAACTTAAGTGTCTATTACAATGACTAAGAAACTTCTAAACATAGTCCTGGAATCTTGAGGACATACCAAAGACTTGGAAGAGTGAAGCAATCCAAGCAAATCCAAAGCACAATCTCCTCCTAGTTACCACAACCTACACTTGTAGTAAAATAGAAGAAAGGGGTTAGTACAACACACGTACTAAGTATGAGGATATGCAAAACATGCTAAAAAGGACATTTGTTTGGAAGTTATGCTTTCATGCCATTTTGATAAAATCTCATGAACATCAACATAATAGGCACCTTACAAGTCACAACAATAATACAAAGTCATATGCTTCACAATACATCATAAACATACATAACCTATTTACCTTTACCTTCTTGCCTTGGACCTTCACCTTAAGTAACCCTTAAGCAATACCTTTGTGCAATGTATGGGCAACGTCCCATACCATCACCCACACTAAGGCACCACCTTAAGGTCACATAAAGTGCACTTACCATGCATACCTCAACCTTCACCAATTAATCACATAAGACAAATAAGCACATAAGCCAACAAGTCACTTCATAAAACTTGAACACTCATCAAATGTAATCCCAAGACTCACCTAAGTTAGACATGGTGAGGCAGCCCATACTACCTCTCCATACCACACCGAAGTGATCCTTAAGGCTACACAAGACAAGCTCCATTCACATCTCAACATAAATCGTTCATTCAACTTAATGCATTTAGACAACTTCATTCATTAATGACATAAGATCATCACATACATTCAATTCAAGTTAAGCAGTTACATTCAATTCATTATGACTCACTTTCACATTAGCATGCTCAAAGACCAACACTTTCATTAATTAGCCCAATAAGACTCATTCATTCATTATCATTACTAAGACACACCAAGATCTCCCTTAAATGTCTACTTGTGCAATGTCTACATGATGTACCATTCCACCACCTATCCTAAGTAGTACACCCTTAAGAGACCCTAGTTCATTCATTCATTAATGTGGAGGAAGAGCCTTAACCGACATAGACCATGGAGCTTGGCATGGAATCCCGGTAGTAACCCTTATCGGATGAGGGATCCCACTTGCCTAAGGTAGGGTCATTCTTTTAGCCTTTACGTGGTAGAGACCACTAGCTAGTCCTATGTGGGCACATAGTTACAGGATAAAAGGATTGCTTCTAAGTACCCACATCTCAACTAACGAAAGGGTACCCATCTTAAGGGTTGCTACTAAATACTCACATCTCAAATAACGAAGGAGTATCCAACCATCTTCATATCCTCTCGGTGCTAGACATTACTTCCCCACGGAGTTTGGACATTTAATTCATTCATTCATTTAGGGATACAGATTACTACTAAGTACTCTCATCTCAACTCACGAAGGAGTACCCATCCTAGCCCAACATTCATTCATTTAGGGATAAGGATTGCTACTAAGTATTCTCATCTCAACTCACGAATGGGTACTCATACTAACCCACATTCATTCATTAAGGAAGCTCTTGGATTCAAAGATGAGAAAACCTTTCATCTAGGAAGCCCATTCATTTAAATGAGTACTTTATGAGACTATCTTTACAATAGATCCAACTTTCATTCATTAGCATTAACTCCCATTCTTTTCACTCATTCTCACATTCTTTCATTCATCCTTCACTAGGTGTGAGAGTAGGTAATCATAGTCTATCCTAACCTCACCTTCATTATAAGTCATTCAAAGAAGACAACAACCAAGCATAACACATAAAGTCTCTACACAAGGTCACCTTTCATGCTCTTAGACCATACACAAATTCACATCATATCACATTACCTTCACATAATCAACATTACTCAAAACAACAATCATCCAACTTTCCTTACAAGGCCATGATCACAACATGCCTATAAAGTAAACACCTCTCCACTTTCAAAGGAATCAAACCACACAATTCTAACATCTACAACATATATATATATATATAAAATACTAGAATCAATAATCTATTCACAACTTAATCATCATCATAAACCTTAGGTCACAATTACC